>NW_010172857.1:0-3369 GCF_000695765.1 Mesitornis unicolor | reverse complement strand
CTAAGAATACCCTACTTCCACCTTCTAGGGCCTATCAGCAACCTCTTGTTTACCATTTCATGCCTGACTTAGTGAAAAAGCAGAGCTAGGGAAAAATTTCCTTTGGGAATTTCTAAACCAATTAGGAATTTAAATTTAGACATTGTAAGTGCAGTGTACTGATTTATTTCACTACAGATAGAAAGTGCTGATTGATTTACTGATCTGTCAATAGATAGATATAATCTGTAAATATGGATAATTATATTATATACACATGTGTATATAGGGATGTATACCTTCACATGTATACATAGTGTGCTCGGGTGTATATGTGAATTTACGTGTGTGTGTGTGCATGCGCGTGTGTGTGTGTGCGTTAGGTAGTGTTTCTTATTAAGTAGCATACCAAAATGTTGCTATACTTTCTGAAAACTTTCCCAAAGTTGTCCTAGTGAACAGTGGCATAGTAAAGAAGAGAAGTGAACATGAAGGATACACTATGTGTAAGGGTCAGTCCCTTACTTAACTTGAGGATCAGATGGTGCTACCAAAAACAGTTATAGCCATTAAATTGATAATAGGAAAACTGAGGTGGAGATCTAAGTCATGAAGGGTTTGGAAGAATGATAGTGATACCATGGAGTGCATGTTTTTGTGTCCCTCAACCTTCTTTAATTTCAAAGCTGATTTTTCAACCTATATATTCAAAATTTCCCTTTTTTCCAGTTTCTGTTACAGCTAATTCAATGCACTGTTGTCTCATTATTATAAACCACAGCAACTTTTTAGGTTAAACAGGCAGTGTCTGGAATAACATAAAAATCTTTAAAAAAATTAATGTAAGACACATTTTCAGTACAATATAAATGAAACAGCCACGGCAAACACATTCTGGAAGAGGGGAAATATGATAATTTTATCCTCTTCACAGCATATGGTATCTACATATATGCATGTTAAGTACTGTATATAGTAAAATGTAGTACAACACTTTGGTCCACAGGAATTTCAAATTTACAGACACTCTTACTTCTACACAATGATTTGTAAGGCTTTCACAATCACCAAGGTTCAAATCATGTGTGTCACACTTACTAGTATTTGATTATTACTATATCAGTGGAAAATTACGTGTTATTATGTTGAATCTCAAGAACTGAAGATACTTGGATATGTCCACTCAAGACGCCTTTTAACTAATTGTTAGCAAAGTCAGTTAACTAAAGCAGAATTAAGCTATCTTTCAGAAGGAAACAAAGTAATTTTGATTGATTTTAAGTTTGTTCTAACTTGAGATTGGGATAAGCAGGGAAATCAAACTGTGATTTTTGTAATTTTGCATATAAGTGATGTCAAACAATGTGCATGTGTTCGCTAGGGAGGTAATTGTATCTTTATTTACTGAGTAAAAAAGATTGTTTCTTTTATTGAGACTCAAAGAAGGCATTTTCTACTGCTGACTAAGTATGACAGTAAATGGCAGTGAAAATTATGAAAAGTCAAGGACTGGAGAATTTTAGGAAAGGATGTTGTTTACCACAGCCATCAGGGTTTCAGTATCTGTTACCAGCAAGATATCATGAAAAAAATTTCACATAAAATAGAGTCACATTGCGACAGGGTGTCAGCTAAATGCGTTTCAAATGCAGCCTTTTTTCATCATTACTATTTATCATCTTCTACTGTTGTTATCATTATCTCATGTACACACCAAGACTGAATTACACATCTTGGCTTGCTTGGGACTCTCCAGATTCCAGTTCTGCATAGCCCCAACTGAACAGGGGCTGTCACACAGTGTGAGATGGTTGCTGAATTTTTCTTCTTTTTTAATAAAAAAATACTTTCTTAAATTATTTGTTTTCTTCCAGGCAATATAAGTAAAACTTGAGGCAGATAAACTAGAAAGTATTGGAGAAGGAATGGAGGTTTTGGAGGTTAAGAGACTTGTCATAAAGTTACATAAAGCCTTTGTTTTGCCAGCAAAAGTGGCCATAAAAATCCCTTCCATTTTTTTTTACCATGGATGAAAGTTGTTAGTCTATCAGCCAATGCATTTCCTTATTAGGCTATGATATTAACCAGAACAACAAAATGATCCTAGTAAACAATACACTCTTGGCAGGTACCTCTGAGCCAGTTTTCCTGCCAAATCTGATGTGTTATATAACTACACATATAAAAGAACAAACCTGACATAACCCTATGGGAGATTTGTGTCCATTACATGCAGACATTGATGAGGAGAGAAAAAGGAAAGAGCTTGAAAAATTGTTTGTAAATCCAGGTGTGTTGTCAGTTGCTTCTCATCTCCGTTCATTGCTGGTCTTGTTTTTCATCGGTCTTCTAACAAGAATATGTAACTGAAAAATACACAAACCAAAAATTAATAACTACTCAGGAGAAGAAAGAATAGAAAGTTTTATTTTATGAAAGTTTTGGAGCTGGCCACTTAAAACACCAGCTGCCAGTTTGTTTTACTATTATTTGGTTTAAATTTATACATGGATGCGTGGGAGGAAAGGCAGCTTATAATATTTGTTCTTGTTATGCTCATTTTTTTGTAACCTTGAGCTTAGTCCAAGCACAGTTGCTAGTGGAAAGAAAAGAATGATTGCTCCTCACATTATCAGAAGGAGGAGGCTGATCTGTGTCTATTTTTATTCCCTCTCTGGTAGCTATGAAGTATTTCCTTCAGTGGTGAGAAGGTCAGTCTCTCATAGAAAGACCTTTATTTCTGCTACTGCTTAGCAAAGTTTTGTGATAAACTTAACAAGTAGGACATCCGGTTTGCAACCTTTGCTCATGCTTTCTACAAATACCTTCATTGATTGTAAATCAGTATAATTTCTCCTTGAATTCCTCTACATCCCATCACATATTTTGGCTAATGGTGAACTAGAAATTTCCTTAGTGAACTGCAGTCAGTTGGCTATTCAGTGTGCTTAATACTAGCTGTGTTCAGCAGTGCCTCCCTCTTTTGTAGCAGCAGATGCTCTCCAGAGGCTAGGAACCAAATCTTTCGACAATTTTTTCTTTTTTTTTTTTTTAAGATGTGTTTGTGCACTACATTTATGTGGTGGCAGCTTAAAACCTTTGCCAATTAGGCTTACTTATAAAAAAACCCCCCAGTTGTAAAGTGGTAAAGAATGAGGATTGCTTACTAGTAAATATCTGAACCTCATGACTAAATGCTCTGTAACTAAATCTTTTTGATACAACTGACTATGAGGAAATATCTCTGGAAACGTATACAGGAAAAGGAAATACAGGGAAAAGGAATATGATGTGTATTCAGAGTGTTAGAAATTATTTAGAAAAGGACTTCCAGGTTCCTAGCAGTAAGGGTAAGTAAATATCTCTGTTTAAGGGTCAGAGAGAGAGAGA
>NW_010172856.1:251-1950 GCF_000695765.1 Mesitornis unicolor | reverse complement strand
TCTTTCAGGTGTCAGTTAGAGTCGAACGTTTCCCATATTGATAGCACGCTCTGGGCAGCACCAGAGAAAGCGTGGTTGAAAATGATGGCTTCCCAGAGCGGCAAGGAAACCCAGAATCTAAAGCTTTGTGGGTCTACTAATTGGCTGAATACAAAAGACAAGAGCCAGCAACAGTCTTCAGTCCTAGCATCTTTGGTGTGCAAGAAGAGCTTGATATTTTCCTTTTGAGAGACGGCTCTTACCAGCAGCCACGATAATTTTAGGCAAATAGTCAAACACAGAATGGCACAGCCCAAAGCTTTGTTTGGCTACAGAAACACTATACATGGATGGAGAAATTCAGCAACACCTTTCAGTCCTAGCCCCTTTCTTGTGTGAGTTTGAGTCAATTCTCTGCCACATTGAATCTAGGCTCTGGGCAGCTCCAGAGAATGGCTTGTGGCAAACGTTGGCTTCCCAGGGATGCAAGGAAGCACAAAACCAAAAGCTTTGTGGGTCTACAAATTGGCTTAATAGAAAAGAGAGCAGCCAACAGCAGTCTTCAGTCCAAGTACTTTGGTGTGGGCGAAGAGCTTGATCTTTTCCGTTTGAAGGACGGCTCTTACCAGCAGCCACGAAAATTAGAGGCGAACATTCACAAGATAGTCACACACAGAACGGCACAGCCCAAAGGTTTGTTTAGCTGCAGATGCACTTCCTAGGGAAGGCGAAATCCAGAAGGAGCTTTCACTTCTATCCTCTTTCAAGTATCAGTTAGAGTCGAACGTTTACCATATTGATAGCAGGCTCTGGGCAGCTCCAGAGAAAGCCTGGTGGCAAACAATGGATTCCCAGGGAAGAAAGGAAGCATAGAATCTAAAGCTTTGAGGGGCTACAAATTGGCTTATTAGAAAAGACAAGAGCCAGCAACAGTCTTCAGTCCTAGCATCTTTGGTGTGGGAGAAGAGCTTGATATTTTCCATTTGAGAGATGGTACCTACCAGAAGCCATGAAAATTGGAGACAAACGTGGACGAGATAGCCAAACACAGAACAGTACAGCCCAAAGTTTTCTTTCGCTACAGATGCACTTCTCAGGGTAGGAGAAATCCATAAGGACCTTTCACTTCTAGCCTCGTTCAGGTGTCAGTTAGAGTCGATTGTCTGCCATATTGAAACTAGGCTCTGGGCAGTTGCACAGAACGCCTGGTGTCAAACGACGAATTCCCAGGGAAGAAAGGAAGCCCAGAACAAAAAGCTTTGTGGGACTACATATTGGCTTAATAGAAAAGACAAGAGCCAGCAACAGTCTTCAGTGCGAGCATCTTTGGTGTGGGAGAAGACCTTGACCGTTTCCATTTGATAGAAGGCTCCTATCAGCACTCACGAAAGTTCGCGGCGAATTTTTTTTTGTTTTAGCCATAATCAGAATGTCACAGTAAAAAGCTATGTTTGGCTACAGAAGCATTTCACATGGAAGGAGAAATCCAGCAAAAATTTTCAGTCCTATCCCCTTTGTGGTGTGAGTTAGACTTGAACGTTTGTAATATTGAAAGCATGCTCTGGGCAGCTCCAGAGAAAGCCTGGTGGCAAACATTGGCTTCCCAAGGAAGCAAGGAAGCATAGAAACAAAAGATCTGAGGGTCTACAAATTAACTTAATAGAAAAGACAAGAGCCAGCAACAGTCTTCAGTCCTAGCATCTTTGGTGTGGGAGAAGAG
>NW_010172856.1:0-235 GCF_000695765.1 Mesitornis unicolor | reverse complement strand
ATTGGAGAGTGGGCTTCTACGCCCAGCCACAAAAATTGGAGGCAATCGTGGATGAGTAAGCCTAACACAGAAAGGCGAACCAAAGAACTTTGTTTGACTACAAAAGCACTTCGCATGGAAGGAGAAATCCAACAACAGCTTTCATTCCTATCCACTTTCTGGTGTGAGATAGAGTTGAACTTTTGCTATACTGAAACCAGGCTTTGGGCAGCCTCAGAGAAAGCCTGGTGGCAAA
>NW_010172855.1:8936-28413 GCF_000695765.1 Mesitornis unicolor | reverse complement strand
TTCTATTTAGCTCAAACCAGGACAAAGTAGCAGAGAGTACATAGGCATTTGTTTTCCAAGCAGCAGAAATGGCACAGTTAGGAAAATTAAACTTCAGAAATATTAATATCAGCTGTGCTAAGACAGCTTTCTCAGGCTCCTCTTACCTCTGCTATTGAAAGTAGCTGTCTGTGTCGCAATTCTGATTATGTTGTGCACTCAACACTACAGAGAGGCTTACCTTCAGTGCTCCTTACTGAATTTCAGCTGTATGCATCCAGCTTTACTCTCCACCAGAATGGTCAAGCAGAAATTTTGACAGCAAAAAAATGAATACATGAATTAAAACTCCTCTGAAACATATCCCTTTTTCTATATACCTCTTATTATAAACATGTGATAATATTTATTATAAGAGGCATATAGAAAAAAGGATATGTTTTATGAGGAGACTGAGGGGTGACCTCATTAATGTTTATAATTTGTAAAGGGTGAGTGTCAGGAGGAAGGAGCCAGGCTCTTCTCAGTGATGTCCAATGATAGGACAAGGGGCAATGGGTGCAAGCTGAAGCATAGGAGGTTCAATCTGAACATAAGGAAAAACTTTTTTACTCTAAGGGTGACAGAGCACTGGAACAGGCTGCCCAGAGAGGTTGTGGAGTCTTCTTCTCTGGAGACATTCAAAACCCACCTGGACGCGTTCCAGTGTGAACTACTTCATTAAATTTTCCCCGCCCAACTCTCCAGCCTGTTCAGGTCTTGCTGAATGGCAGCACAGACTTCTGGAGTGTCAGGCACTCCTCCCAGCTTTGTCTCATTAGCAAACTTGCTGACCGTACACTCTCTTCCCTCATTCAGGTAGTTGATGAATATCTTGAATTGTACTGGTCCCAGTACTGACCCCTGAGGGGCTCCACTAGATACAGGCCTCCAGCTAGACTCTGTCCTATTGTCTAACCTAAACCTCCCCTGACATAACTTGACACCATTTTCTCTTGTCCTATCAGTTGTAACTTGTGAGAAGAGACTTACATCCACCTCTCTGTGACCTCCTTACTTAGTCTTGCCATTAAGCATTTTTGAAGTTGCAAGACCTTGAAGATATCTTGAAGGAATGAACATGAACATTTCTTCATTCAAATAAAACAAAACAACACAACATAATTTTGGTCTTAGTGCTTGCATCCAAAGATCTCTCTGTTGACAGAGGTTACAGTCACAAAGCTACTATCTGTGTGTCAGACTTCATGCCTAGTAAGAGGCCATTCATAGTCAAAAGCAGTGACAAGCTGTGTTGTTACTGGCCATCAAAGGCTTGATTCCTCCAAGACTCACAATTTCTGGTTTTTTCTAGCACTTGATAACAGCCTTGCAAAACTAGCTGCTGTGACACTGCTAAAACACTGAATTAAAAATTGGAAGGTCTTTTTGCCCTGGCTCAATTTGCTATGGAACAAGTTAACTTAAACTCCTTGTGTATCATCCTCCCTTCTATAAATGGGATATAATGTTTACCATCCTTCAGTAAAAAAAAACCAACCTATTTTAAATGGTGGTTGAAGACTTCTACAGAGCTGTTTGGTGTTAAAAATATCTAGAACACTGCTACCAAATTCTCAGTCTATTCTTGTCTGTTAAGCCAGACATCAAGAATAAATTGACCAGCAAAAAGTTAAATTAAAAATGTCACCTAGGTGACCCTTTGCTCTATTCATCCATCAGCAGGGAAGTAAACAGTTTGTCTATGATTGCCTGTCTCACTTATCTATTACAGTCTATTTGTTCTTCCTACCCTGTAATTACTCCATTGGATCTGCTGAAATATCCTCTGATTCACATTCAAACTATTTTCAGAAACACCCTTTAATTCTGGCGTGATATTTCATTGCTCAGTAAATATGAAGTGATGCTCAAGGTTTGCTTTATTACAAAGTTTTGGATAGCACTGTGAACTTATTTCTGTGTGAGGTTCCAGTTTGGTAGGAACTAAGATCTGATTTCCTGCATTTCCTGAATGCCAAGAGATGGAGGCAACAACAGGAAGAGGCCAAAACTTGCCTCTCCCCAGTACTAAGAAACAAAGCCAGGGCAATTCCCCTTCAATGGGATACTCACACCTCTTCCAACATTGTCTCTTTATTATGAACTCCAGTTTGATTTTCAACTTAAGAAAAAGCCAACTGTAAAACTTTAAAAAATTTGCACTCCTGTAATTTTGATAATTTCACACTTTGTTCTTGTCCGCTGCGTCTGAGGAAGGGAGACTTAGCTCGCTGCCCTAAGTGGGCCAGATGTTAAGACCATTAGTAAACTTCCCCTGCGAGGGTTAATGCAGGTGACCCAAAAGGATGACCAGTTGCCTGGCTGCATCATGCACTCTGGAGCAAAGGTGGGAAGTGCTGGAATGCAGCCCGTCTTGGGGCATGGAGCAACTGTACTTGCTCTCTAGAAAAAAGTATCACTCATGTATGCCTGTGGTTTCCTGGGTGTACGTCTAACTTGTTTATGTGACCACACAAACACCCCATCCCCAAATGGCAGATGGTAAATGAGGAGACCCACAGGTTTGCTGGATGTCAGAAAGTGTGTAGCACCTACTGAAGGGTGTAGGAGGACAGTGACAGTTTCTGGGCCTAAGCAAGCTGAGCCAAGGAATCTCTTTTGCCAGATGAAATACAGATGTGTTTCCATATCTGTACCAGGAGCTGAAGAGACAGTGCCCAAGAAGACAAGAGCTCACCAGATCCAGATTTCTGGCCTAATACACTATCCTGGTAAACATTTAAATAGCCAGCAAACCTTGGAATGCTCCATACTCTTAATCTTGATAAGAAACAAGAACTTATGTTACACTATATATACATGAATGATGAAGTTCAAAGAGGAATAAGATCTCAGTGTGGGATTTTATATTAATTTTTAAATTCTGAGTCTTGTGTTGCTGTTGGGATGTTAATGGCTTAGTGGCTTTCCTGGTTTTTTTATACTTGCCTTTACCTTTTTATTATTTCTCTAATATTTTTGATGTATAGAGTTAACCTTGCTTTAGCATTATTGGATGTATGCTGTAATTTACTGCTGGAACTGACAGGTTGCTCCCAGGGATTTCTGTGTACAGGGTTTTTATTTAAAAATAGAGTACTGAAAGGTTATAGGAAAAAAGTATAGCAAAACCCTTGCCAAGCCAAGTAATTACTTTTAGGACCATCTCTTATCCTTACTCTAATGTTCTTTCAGAAAAAGATTTAAAAAAAAATATTGACTGTACATAAAAATTGTTTGAGTAACTCAACAGTACATTTTCCTCAACTGTGATAAGGAAAGTGAAAATTCTTTCGTGCTTTCATACTAAAAAAATCCATGTTGCTTTTAGTAACAAAATAAAAGAAAGAAAAAATATGTACTGATACTAACTTCAGAAGAAATAATACTTGGAGAAAGTCAACAATATGCTTTACAAAATTATCGTTACAAGCTCTTGAATGAAGGATAATGAAATGATATGCAGGTGTGAGTTGCTTATAGCACATCTGAAAAATGTGTCAGACTGAAAAGTATGAATAAACATTAACAAATTTTTAAAGGACTACAGCAGCATCTATAACTGTTAGGAGAAAGTTAAGTTTTACTTTCCTTTAAGTAACGTATTTTACTTGGATGCTGCTTTATTTTAATAAGCACTGACATTTGAAGACCATTTTATTGTCCTCACTGCTGTTAGTCCATTCTCATGAAGTATGCTTAAATTAAAATTCTGACTTTTGACAGTTATTACCTATTTTTCTTGGAAAAAGGTATTTTCCATCTTAAGAACTGTTGACTTGTTTGAAAACTGCCCTTTTTACTGTGAACAATCTTTGCATTATTATGGCTAGGATAATGCAAGGAATTGTATATTTTACTTTTGGTTTTGTACTCAAATAAAGACCACTAAAGATGTATCCAACTTAGACTTCAAATTTTTAAGCACTGAGGTTTTTTTTCAGTTATTCTTTTTAGCTTATTGATTTAAGATAATGGCTTTTAATGCTGATTAAGCCCAGGTTGCTTATAGTGGTTAAAGCTTCCCTCTCCTTGGATGTTTCTGTAATCTGAAGTGAAATGCAGTCCTGTTTAGAAAAGTTTCTCTAAAATAACATTCTCTACTAATTACTTTTCAGTCAGTATTAGATACAAATAGAAATGAATGGTAAAAGGAAAATGGGTCAACAGATTAATTAAAACACATGTAGTGTACAATGTTATTAATATTAAAAAATCAAATACAGAATGATTGGCAAGTACGAGAAAAATGAATTCAAGGTACAAATAGTAATTTATGAATGAAAGAGGTTTTAAGACTCTTCACTGCTATCTATTTTCTTTTTCCCTCATCCACTTCTTTCCCTTTAATTAGAAGATATTATTTCTTACAGAATTTAGTCAGAAGAGGTATACATGAAACATAAATACTGAAAGACTTATTACATGCAAGCTTAAACACCTTTGATGTGTTATTTAGTAACACTAAATCAAAATACCTGAAGTAAAAAATAAAGCAGGTGAATAATACACATGGCTACAAATTTGAGCAGTTTAATTTTAAATTTTTTTTAAATTAAAAAAGAGCTTCTTTGATATCAAGAAGTGTCCAAAGGAAAGACAAGTAATGCCTACTTATAAACTGTTTTATATCCATTACATGTAGTGCATCTGCCCCACTAATACAGTCTAATATATAATTTAAAAGAACACTACCACTGTGACCACCCTCAGGAAACTATTTGAAAATAACACATCTTTCAAGTATTGTGCCCAGTTTTTGGACTGTGGTAGTTATAAAACTCTCTTATTAAGGACACGGTGGCAGTTCTTAGCACTGTTGAGTACTTTGGCAGAAAAGGCAAATTTGTTCAATGAGTATTAATTTTCATTATTTGGAAAGGATGACATGCTGATACTATGTGAGTATTACAAAATACCATCTCAACCCTTCATTATTAAGGGCAAAATTAGACATTCTTTTCTAGGGAAAAACATTTTAAAATTAAAATTAAAAAATTTAAAATTTAGATGTGAAAAACTTGCACACCAGAATTATGAGGTAAAGCTTACCTTATATGATATTTTAGAAGAATGCTGTACAATAGTGCTTTTTAAAAAAACCTCTGCATTGCATGATCCAGATGACTTATAAGGTATTCTCAGTTTGAGGTGAAATAATAGAAGGACTGATAGAGGACTGAGTTGATAAAGAATAAGAATAAATTTACAACAGTCAACCTGGTTTTATGGAAATTACTCTCTTAAAATTAATTTTCTTCAAATGAACTTGAATTTATTCTTTGAGCAGATTACAGGTTTGGTTATTAAAAGTGTTTACTTAGCTCAGACAATATATTTTTGTGTGGTATTTGTTTTGTAATTGAAAGTCTTCCAATGTAAAGAAAATCACACCATCATTAATGTTTACATTAAGCAGTATCAGAACCAGGCACCTAATTTTTTTATGTACTTACATTTTCTTGATATAATTAAGGTTTTTGATGGATTTAAAAAAATGCTTATGGGTTGCTATCACTGAGTGAACATCTAATAACAGTCACTATTAAATTTATTTTCTCATAGTGATCTGCTGATTTAGAAAGGTATTGGACATTGATTGCAATTTACAACTCACAGATACTGGCAGAATGGTCAATAAAATATTTGTTAACATTAGTGTTAATGCATAAGCAGGGAAGCAATTAATAGAACTATAGTAATTAATAATTAAAAAATGATATACAGTAAAGGAGAGACCGAGTAGAAGGACTAAGATTGATTTCCTGGGAGAAGTAAAATTTCTTTAAATTATCAAGATATGACTTGTTTATGTTAAACCATCTAGGAAAGAGATGACCACAGTTGCATACTGGAAAATAAGTACATGTTTTTTAACAGTATCACACAGCTCAAATATTACCTGCCCTTTGTGGAACTGAGAGGGTTTTTTTCTTCAGAGGAGCACCACTTTTCTGGTTTTAATTGGCTCCAGTCATAGATCCCAGGAGAGAGCTAGCATTTAAGGCAGCATCTGCAAATGAGTACTGAGATACCTGGGACAAGAGTTCGCATTTTCAGATCTTGCCAGCACTTTAATGTCTATGTTTAGCCAGATTTATTATTTGCATTGTCTATCCTTGCCTTTTTAGCCTTGTGGCTGAAATATTGAACATAGGAGTTCCTGTCTCCTTACTTCTGTGTTACATGAGGCATCCTTCTTTTTGCAGTCAGGCTCAAAGGATCACATCATGAGCCATAGTGACTGAAATAAGTCACCTGTGGAAATAATGTAATTTTTTTTTTCTCGTTGTCTTTAGCAAAGTTTTATTTTGGGGCACAGTGGCAGAATTTTGCCAATCCAGAACCATCAAGCCATTAGCATGTGTGTGGCTTACACGTGCATGGTTGGTTATTCTTGCTCAGGTGAACTTCTTCAGTCAAGAATAAGCCCTTGGGCTCAGTGCGTGGGCAACTACATCTGGCCTCTGCAGTTCAGGCTTAACAGTCTCCACTATTAACTTATGAGTCTACTCAATGAACAATTTTTACAAGGGGAAAGCAGCTTTACAGCATCAGCCTGGAGACAGCCAGGGTTCTTTATGCTTTATTTGCTGTCATTGGATGGCTAAGTTTTTTGAGTCAATATCAGGATGATAATCAGGGCATATAACACTCGAATAGTGATATGTCTAACTGACACAGCAGTGCTTACATGATCCATGGATTTGGCGTTTGATGATTAGGTGAAATAGGTTCAAGGAGCCAGGAAAGCTCAAGAATATTAAAAGAAGTGGAAAAAGCACGAGAATTTTCTTTACATCACTACATCTGTAATATCGACTTGGGGTAGGGAGCTTTTACCACCCAGTCTCCTCTTTTCGGAGACATACATAGAATAAAGGCCGTCTCTCTCAAGGCTGTCATGGCAAGTGGCCAATGCATGGATGATACTTTGATTAACTCATAAAAGAATCCCTGAAAAAATAGTTTTTAACAACGATTACTGTTGTAACAAGAAGAGATTATTTCATCTTACAGATGTGCTGTCTATGGATTCTTTGAGAACGTTACTGGCTGTATGAGCAGAGGGGAAAATACTAATTGAAATTAGCACTGCCCATTCACAGCAGACAGTCTGTGTGTAACTAGAATGGTTTCACATAGGAAATCAATTGTGAATACAGTGAATACTGAATATGAAAATTGGAAGGGAATATAACACTGAATAAAAAAGAAGAAAAATTAGTCTTAAATAGAATGTCTGAAATAAAAAAATAATACTGAGGTAATGGAATTTATTACTTATCAACAACATTATTATTTATTTCTTCATGTTTTCGTTATGTACTTAATTTGACAAGGTTGATGATTGAACTTATGAATTCTTGAGATACTGTTCAATTAGATTCAGTGGCAAACAGTGAGAAACCAAGCAATCTGACAGGTTATAAAAGGATTTAGATAAATTAAATGGATGGGTAAAGAAGGATTTAGAAAAATGGATGGGTTAATAGATGTTAAATGCTATTCAGACCACCTAAATGTGAAAGAATATGTAAGAATACAGACTAAAATACAGTGGTATCTGTCCTTAGGAAGCTTGTTTTGGAGCACAGGCCAGGAGGGAGTATGTAAATGATGTACTATAGAAACAAATCATTAAGTCTTAAATGCAGTTAATGGGAGCGGAGGAAAGAGGAACAGTAGAAAACACTGCCTGGGGAGATACTTGCTTCTGTTGTAGAAAGCCATGGCTTTCCTTCCTGACCAAGGGAAGGATGGTTGATGGGCCAGAGGCAGAGAGGGAAGACTGCCAGGAAGGTTGACTGTATCATCATCATTTGGCTTTCTCTCATGTTTCAGCTCAGGCTTTAAATGATCGTAGAGATTTCTCCTCTGAAATAGGAAAAACAGGTGTGTTGTAAAGGTTACAACCAGCAGTTTTGGCAGCAATATCTGGTGTTACAGCCTTGCCTCAGTGCAACTTTAGTGTCTTTGAGGAGGTGAGAAGGAAATTAAATCCTACTTGTGTAAATTGGAATTACATTCTGGGACCAAGCAGCACTTGCAGTTCCTAAGTAAAAAGTCTGTGGCATTGGCTTTAAAACAGTGGCAAAAGCATTCTGCTTAAGGAAAATACGTAGTGGTTATTTAGGAGATGAGAGTTTGTTAGAGCTTAGCATGCCCACATCTCCCTCAGCAAGTAGATTCATAAGAAAACGCAATACTGGGTAAAGTGTTTCAGTGGCAATGCCTTTTGTCAGCATTTTTCAAGTGAGGATTGTGAGGTGTAGTGCAGGGCAGTACAGGGCAAATGCTTTTGCTTCCAAGTGCTGAGAGGGAGCCGACCCTTCTGAACTACTGCAAGGCATAAAAAAGGCGAAAGGCAACAAGGTGGCTGCTGCAGAAGGCTTTTTGCAGGATTGTCTCTATATTGTTCCAGCTGGGAAATAGCTCGAGACTGCCTTTTGAGGGAGTTCAAACAGAAGACCTTTGATGCTGCTGCAAGGAGAGAAGCCACAGAAGGAAAGCTAAAAGCTGCTGGTGCACAAGAATAACTGTTTAAACAATAGATGTCAATAGCTGCCCAGATAACGATTTAGTCAGGTGGTTACTGGGCTGTTGGTCTTCAGGCCAGAACAAAGTAATCAGTGGGACTGAAGGGGCGAGCATTACACTCATATGCATGCAGATAACTGGAGAAATCCAGCTCCTAGTTAACTGGATTTTTTTCTTGTTGTGAGGAGTTGTATTTCCAGTGCAGGTGGACAAGGAATGAATTTTGCTTATAGGCCTGTCAAGAGTTCTGACATGTTAATATATTTTTTTTCTTTTTGAGCCTGAGCTTCGCAACAGTCATCTGCCTGATGTAGACAGAAGAAAGGATGTATGCTGAAGGATGGGGGGGAGAAGGACCTCTGGATCCTCTGGAGGCTATTGCACCATTCACAGTTTTAAAGACACTGTATTTGCACAAAATTTCTCACAAAAATAGAATAGAATACTGTTATCTGAGTATATGGGTGATGGAACATGAAAAAGCTTTTAAGTTACAGAAGGAAAGAGCATGTGTCTTCATGCTGTCTCTAAATGCACAATTTAGAATCCCTTTTAGTTGAACAAGTTGATGACATTGGTAGATGCAAACTTAGGGAAGTAACAAGTTAAAAGGGAAACAAGGTTTTCACAAACTT
This sequence comes from Mesitornis unicolor, assembly GCF_000695765.1. Taxonomy (NCBI): domain Eukaryota; kingdom Metazoa; phylum Chordata; class Aves; order Mesitornithiformes; family Mesitornithidae; genus Mesitornis; species Mesitornis unicolor. The sequence continues at coordinate 19,216 of NW_010172855.1, read as the reverse complement.
ATGTTTTTGGATGCTGTGTATATTTTTATGTTTACCAGATATGTGCTTTGCGCCACTGGCTTTCCAGTAGATCTTTGTGTTATTTAGAGTTATGACTTATGTAAAAATGGTTATGCGAATAAACTTTCCACATGAGCTAGGAAGGCAAAGTGCAGTAGTAGATGCTGTCATGACAGGATGATGTCAGTGAGACAGGGAATGAACTAGGGACACCTTTTAAAAGAACAGGAGAGGAATCGTGACTTTCTTTGAGGTGCACACAGGCATTCTACTAATGAATGTACAGGATATACTCAGTGTTTTCAATGCAACTCATGAATTTATTGATTCGGTTATCAACCCAGGGGTGAATGATGGTAACAGTACTGCTTTTGCAGCATGCCTGCAGAGAATGGTAAGCACACCTTTCCATGATAATGAGCCATCAGCAAACTGCAATGAAAAACCAGTGGTAGAAAGAAGGTTAGGTGTAACTTTTACCGACAACAGTGTGGATGTGCTGAGCACAGGGCATGATTGTCCCTCAACACCAACTGAAGCAACTATTTCTGGAACATCAGAAGCCTCAAGTCAGACAACTCTCCCAAGAGAAGACACAGCTCTCCAGGTCTGGGGATGGAGGGGGTGCCTGGAACCTCTCACTGAGGCAGGGGTTGGGGGAAAAGGTGTCCTTGGCTGTGAAGGGAGGGTCTGTGTCACCAAGTAAAGGAGCTGCAGGAGGAGGTCAGCAGACTGCACAGCATCTGAAGTGAACAAAATGAGACTGGCCAGATCTTCTCCAAGACCGTGTGGCCACAGGAACCTGAGTTCCCAGCTGTACAGAAGGAGGGGCAGGCAGAGTCTGTGTTTTTCAGGCTGGGAAATGATGACAGAGGCTGGAAGCTCGTGTCTTCTGGTACCCACAGAAGAGGGTCAGTGCCCTGGTAGCAGGTGAGAGGTTGGGAGCTATTTTCAAAAAAGAATCAGAGCTGGCTGATCCTGAGCCACACAGCAGCACTAGGGTGTGGCAAGGTATTGCTATAGTGGAGAATTAAAGCCAAGGTCTGGTGTCCCAATGTCCTGCCTAGGGTGGTTTGTTGCTGGACAGGGGCATGGATCTGAGACGTGGAGAGGCTTCTGAGCCTGGTCCAGCCTTAAGACCCTGCTTGCATTCCTTGTGATACAGACAGGGGAGACCTGGAGCATATCAAGCCCAGGTGCTTTTCTTTTTCCTGGTAGAGAAGGAAGAGCTTTTACTTTTAAACAAAGGACTCCATTTTAAAGCCATACACAGGTATTCCTCTGGTTTTCATGGACCTCTTTAGTAATGAAGTAATTAAAATTACTGAAGTGCTTTTGAAAACAAGACACACTCCATTAAAAGAGTTTACATTTTGAAACAGTATTAGCCTTAGTAGCATTCTGGTTTAGGTCTCCAATATCTGTGGAAATAACTTTTAATAATCCTTTTATTTGCTTTGATTTGATCCACTTCAATGTTTGTGAATATTTCTGTAACTAGTAGAATCCTTGTAAATGTAATAAACTTCAGTAAGTTTAAAAAACCTTTTAAACTTAAGTTTAATGTATATATCACATATGCAAAAGTACTGCACTCCTTATAAGTGCAAAGTCCTGGTCTGTGAACTTTGCAAACCCATAATTCTTTTCCTTGAAGTGCTAGAAGAGATTTTATTCACAGAGGCCTTCAGAGTTTATGCTAAAGATTAAGTTTTAAATTTTTGTATGGTTATTTTGGATCCGAATGAATGTTTATAATTACTTCAACTCACTTCTGTTGTACTAGCTACCATTTAAGCTTTGTCTCTTCGAACAGTAACAAGTTCAAATATTAAAAAAATAAAAACCTTATAATTAATGTTTGGTAATTAGAGATGGAAGAACTCAAGCTAGGCCCCAAGCTGTCTTAGCATTATTAATTATGTTTTGTCAACAAAAGATATTCAGCATATGCTGCTGCAGAGAGCAGTGAAAGGATCACATCAATGACCCCTAGAAGTTTTAAGTTTTTAATGCCTCTGCTATTTCAGTGCAGAGAAAAAGAATGAAAATTAAGGGCAGTACACTTATAATTTTGCTTCTTTGAGATGGCTGTAAGAGGGTGTCTTGCAATTTTGGCAAAGAAAAAATTGACATTGATATGACTAAATACTGTGGTTTTGTAAAGGCTATAAAGTCATACTCTGTCATCAGCATCTTAACTACTTTTCTACTCTTAATATGCAACTGCTGGGATCTAGAGTTCATTCAAAGAGTATGTTGCTCTACAGAAACACTGGTGAACTTGGTTTAGTTGTTTTTATGACTCATCTCAGGAATCTTTATTAAAATATTGCAGAAATGGATTTCTGTTTTAATTACTCAGTATAGGGTGGCATAGTTATAATGAATTAGAGATACATTTATCAATTGGTTGTTTAGTAGAATTCTTTCTCCTGTGGTTATAGTCAATGTGCCTGACAATAATTGGTGAAAGCATGGTCTGAAATGAACATTTTTCCCTAAATTAAGCTTTAATCATTAATTTTGAACTGTAGTTATCTGTGGTACGATTTCTGTGCTCAGCTCTGGGTGCACTTATGTAGCAGAAACATCTGGTTATTTGGCAGATTCTGCAGACAAATGTGTTGCCAGCTTCAGAACTGCCTCCTTATTTGCCTCATGATTTGGCTGTTCTTGGCAGATTGACTGGAATTCCTTAATGCCATTTTCTTCTGATTTTCTTTTTATGATAAAGGCAATAATTAAAAGGCTTTAAGATAATTAGTGGAAGCTTATGTGCTGAAAATTCTACTTGGAATAGCACTGAATGAGCACAAATGACGAGAAAGAAAATTTTGGAGGTCATATAAATTTTTCACTTAAATTAAAGATAAAACCAACCTCTTTGTGTTTTCATGTAGCACATGAAATAGCTGAAAATCTCAGTCAGGACAATGATGGGTGCTGTCCAAACGCTAATAGCCATGATACTTACTGCCCCAAAGAGCCTTATGTCTGACATTATTTGCACAAAATATATCTCAATGTACTCTATGTAAATTTTTGTAATTTCAGTTACCAAGGCCCATGAGAAAGCCCCAGGATATCTGTTAGCATTTCTTGAGGCATCCTATATGCTGAAAAAGTAAAATAGCTTTTCAGGAAAAATAAATAACTGGATGAGAAGTACTGATAGCAATACTTTGTATAAGGCTGATCAAGAACAAACATCACAATAATATACAATGTCTGTAAAATATGCCAAGCTCTGTCAATAGCATCATCTGCTCTGTGCACACTGCCAAAGAATAATGGATATGTTAGTGTATTTTCAACATCACAGACCATTATAATTTGCTAATGTTTTCCAACCAGCTGCCATGCCAATAGTCCATTTACCTATTGACAGAATGCTCTAAATAATTTTGTTCTGTGCACCTACACTGTTTTATTACGTGACTGCACTTGGATAAATGCTGGGAGTTGGGTGTCTTATACCCACATTTGCTTTTACAAATTAGGTGTGTTTATAGTGAGAGCTGATTATAGCATTTTAGGTTGTGCTTACTTTCATACTTTCTTATTGTTCTGATTTCTATATGGGATTTTTCTTACCCTAGACAATGGATGAGTAACGTAATCCTGTCAGATATTTAAATTTTTATCTCTTTTGTCTCATTCATATAAAAGCTATTACAGAGGGTTATTTTCTTCACACACGTTTGCTAGAATACACTTGACTACCCTCAGAGGCAATGTTAATCTCTTTTGATGCAAATTCTGTTTCATATGCCAAGACCAGGTGGCAAGGCTAGGTATTAATGGGATCATAAGGGGTTTAGGCCTTTTCTTCAGCATGTAATTCTTTAGCCTGCCTTATCATAGCCAGACCATCCATCCGGTTACATCCCCTGAACGTCAGTCTTCGTGACTCCACCTGCCACTTCTCTCTAATTTTGCTACATAGTGGACACAGAGATCTGAGGGGAATCAGAGCTGTGTGGTGCACAGGCTGCCTGCCTGGTTTGTCTGGGACCCCAAAATTATGGATTGCTTGTGGATAGAACTGTTGAATAGGAGACAATATCTAAAGTATAATAACTGAAGATTCATGTAAATACTACCTAGTGTAAAAGCAGAAGAGTTGGAAAAGGTACAGCCTTGTTCCAGCATTTTAAAAATGAAACTCAATTTAGTGTTTCAAAGCTGATCAGCCTTTTAAATAAATCCAGATCAATAATTTGAAGATAAATTGTCTGAATGGTATCATATTTGGCGGCACTCCTAACTCTTTCATGTGCTATGCTACTGTATCTGTGAACTATTGAAACTAAAAGCAATGCTGGAGCAGGGTCTGACATATTCAGATTTGGGAAAGATGAAAGTAACCTTGTGTAGCCACTTTTTAATGCTTTTATTCCTTATATACTGGAGCTTAACATGTCACCCATTTGAAAATATGTTCCCTGGGTGCTATCAAAATAACTGCGACCTTAGCATAACTACTGCAAAAAGTGATGGACAAACAAGCAAATCAAGTTTTAATTTACTTTCCTCTCTTTTAAAAACAGTAGGCTTTATGTTATCTTCTTTTTTTTAGCCTAATTTTCTTCTTTATTAAAATGTCTGTTCCATTTCTAGGTATAGGCATTTCAGTATAAATTAATACTGATGATGAATTAATTCCATCTACATCAGATTTGCACAGGCGAAAAGTAAGTTATGGTAAAAGCTCTGATTTCTTGACAAACTCATAATTTGAAGCCAGCAGAGGTACATGAGAGATTTATTTCATTCATCTTGGTTTTCTTTTTTCTTTTTTTCCTTTTTTTTTCTGAAGAGTATGATACATAAAAGAAAGCTGACTTTTTAAAACTGATGCTAAAATGTCACTGTAGCATTCTTTTATATCCTAACTGTGTATCACTATCTTGTTTATGTGCTTACAGTAATTATCTTGTTCTCTAACCTTAATATTGCTCTTTACAGGTATTGATTTTGATTTCTTTTTTTTTTTTTCATTTGAAATAAATATTTTTTTTTCTATGCCTCATTTTGCGTTAGCTATGATTTTCTCTTACAACTTACCAAAACTGCAATGGGTGCCTCTTGTGCTTTAGCTGAAGGGATGTCCACAATTGTGGATAGGATTTTTTTTTTCACCCCCCCAAGAATGGGCTAGCATAGGCACGTGAAAGATTCTATCATGTTTAGGTTATCTTTTGTATTGCTGGGAAGGAATTGTTAGGCTTTTGGATACATCTCTTTTCTTCAACAGGTCTCCAAATAAAGACAGGGAAACCTGACAGTCAGACAATGGCTTTTCATCCATGACTTTCCAAATAGATGAATCATAAAGAATTTGTCTCTGAGTTTTGGCAGGTACTGCTACATGAATGCTTAGGATTCATTCCTGGTAGGTCAGTTCTGCAGGTTTTGCTTGAATGGGTTCTCAGACTCAAAGCCAAAGAACAGGAACAAGTTTTCATGGCTTTCAAGGCAATAAATAGGGAGCCAGAACCATAGCTGTGGAGTTTGCAGTAGAAATATTTTGAGAATCCAGAGAAGGCACTTTAAGTGATTCCTTCTTACAAATGGAATTTCTTTCTTTGCTGTACAGAAAATGTATACATACTTTTTTTCTGTACCATGCAGTAAAATTATATAGGTATGCATATATTTTAACTTATAGGGAACTGTCTTGCATAATCTGTATCATACTGAAATTTAGAGGCTTCATTCATCCTCTTAACAGTATGTGAGCCTAAGAAAATTCTAAGTGTTAGAAGGGCCAAGGAAAAAAAACTCCACGATGCTAAATTGTGCATCTGTTTGTAGCAATGTGTGTATGCTAAACTTGATACCACTGTAACTATAGGCTTTATTCCCAATGAGTCCTTACAAAAGTGAATTGTCAAATATGGAAGTTTAAAAACATTGGAAGTGAATTTATCTCGTAGTTTTTCTAGTCAGACATGTTTAATCTCTGTCTCAAGGAGAAACTGTGTGCCTGAAGATTTTTGTTCTACCATGAATTACTATATTTTAAGCTGTCATGATTCCACTGCTGCATTTAACACAGAGCTCACACATTGACTACGATGGTGTCATGGATGAAGTATTCACACGATAATGTTTTAGCAGTAATTTAAGATTTATTGAAGGTGTGAGGTAGTTTTTGCAATACTTAACCAATGACCAATTTGAATATTAACAAAGTGATTTAGTAAAATAGATTATAATTAAAGCAGTGACTTAATTACAGATTTGAGAGTGACAAGATTCAAACTAACTTACTAAAAGGTATCCTAAATGAAAAAAAAAAGTATGTACAAAACATGCAAACACAGACTCATAGAAATATTTAGGTCTGGAAAATATAGATATCCACATTTGTAAAGGCAAATATGTATATTCAAACACACAGATGAATAGAGAGGTAGATGTAAGAGACTAGTTGATGGTTGAAATTTCCCTCCTCTCGAGTTTAGAACAAATAGTCACAATGTATGGGCACTTCTAAATGGGTGATAATTGAGCCTCTAGGGCTGACTTTGCCCTGGCCTTTCATCGACTCTGTCAGCAGTTGACCGCAAGGAGTTTGTGCCTGAAAGGTGTCTCAGCTCAGAAGAGTTGCTGGTCACAGCCCATTGTAATCCAGGAGAGCAAATAAGGTCTTGCCCTATTTATGGGGCCCAAGATAATCGACTATTGTCAGGCCATTTTGAGAGATGACACCTCACCTGGAGTACTGCATCCAGCTTTGAGGTCCCCAACACATAAAGGACATTGAAGTGCTGGAGCGTGTGCAAAGGAGGACCACAAAGATGATCAAAGGGCTGGAGGACTTCTTATATGAAGACAGGCTGAGAGAGTTGGGGTTGTTCAGCCTGGAGAAGAAAAAGCTTCAGGGGAACCCTATAGCGACCTTCCAATACATGAAAGGTACCTATAAGAAATCTGGGGAAGAGCTGTTCACTAGGGCATGTAGCAATAGGATTTAGTTTGGATATTAGGAAAATGTTCTTCAATATGAGGGTGGTAGATCACTGGAACAGGTTGCCCAGAGAGGTGGTGGAGGCCCCACCCCTGGACATATTCAAGGTCAGTCTTGATGGGGCTCTGAGCAGCCTGATCTGGTAACACTGTCCCTGCTTACTGCAGGGGGATTAGACCAGATAATCTTTAAAGGTCACTTCCAACCCAACACATTCTATGATTCTATGATTTTCGCTCAGCCTAGATGGTGTAATATTCTGATGCTTTCTATTGGTGCACAGACCCAGAATCTGTTAAGCTTTGAAGTTCTGGCATCACCTCCTCTGAGCCACAAACCAGGTACAGATGTACCAGGCTGTCAGGAGATGGTTGATTATTATTCTGAAGGGATAAGGAGGGTAGGAGCCATGCACACCAAGAGTCTGTTGCCCCACACAATCCATCCTAGGTTAGTACATGGCCCAAGGAGGAGGAAAATTACACCAAGTACTGAGTGACCCAGGGGGGTGGGAATTGCACCACCACAAATGGGAGCAGAGCTTAACTGATAGGTATAGTGTGTTTCTGCCTGGGAAATTTTTACACTTCAGGTGAAGCAAGGCAAGCACAAGAATAGATCTTAGGTGAAGAAATGTGACAATCTTTATCCTTAGGGACCAAAAAAGCATGTAGTACAAACTACAGGAGCTTGATATGCACAGACTTGTATTGTCTACCTCACTAATTGCTCTGAAAGTCCTCACTGGCTGCTGTATTTTTAAAATATGAAGAGAAAATTAGTGTGCCATTGCACTTTATAAATAATTCTTGCACATTTAACTCATAATTTTCATCACTAGTCAGGAAGCAATTAACATTTTCAATGCTAATTTTTAGACTATTAGAGAAATATCCACTGATATTAGACCGCTAAGATAGGAGCATGCCATGGTAGATTACTATAGCATGAAGAATGTAGGAAAGAATACTGTATGTTTCAATTCATCAAAAACTGGTACAGTACAGTTCCATAGCAAGCTGAGGAATTTATTTTAACCTCTGCAGGAAAAATATCAAAGCAGAGCTATATAGAAAGCCTTAGTAGAGAAAAAACTAAAAAGTAAAACAAACAGGAAAGGTTTTTTTGAATGTCAGAGTTGTATTGGTTTTTTAAGTATAACATATGGATTAGTGCATTTTTGCGCATCTAGCATTAGAAATTTTTTGCTTGTTATCCTTCTCCTTTTGTAATCTCACCAGGATCTTATTTAAAAAATGACATCTGGAGAGCTACGGCACTCTAAGTCTGAAAATTATATGCAAGCAGACATGCTCACTGATAGGACATGCAAAGGAGTAGGTTTCCAGTTTACTCTCCTTATCGTTCTTCATTCCAGTCAGCAGAGGAGATTCTGGTATTGTATGGGACATAAGAAATTCACATATGAAGGCTGTTTTTAGAGAAAGAGAGAGATTGAGTCAGAATATCATGCTTAGCGGACAGGCAGCTGGAGCAGGGCTTGAGATTGCCCAGAGAGGTTGTGGAGTCTCCTTCTCTGGAAACATTCAAAACCCACCTGGACATGTTCCTGTGTGAGCTAGTCTAGGTGATCCTGCTCTGGCAGGGGAGTGGGACTGCATGATCTTTCAAGGTCCTTTCCAACTCCTAATATTCTGTGATTCTGTGATCTGCTTTCGGGTCCTGGCTTTGCCAGTGACTTGCTCTGTGATTTTTAGTCTAAGGTTCTGCTTCCAGAAAAACCTGGATCATTCCAGAGTCATGCCTTTCTTCTCAGGTCATTTGGAACTTTGTGTCTTCTAAGCTCTGTCATAATTACTGTTTATTTTAAATAATAACTGATTCCAAACTTGTATCCCTCTTGACAAAGATAACCAGAAAGGAGTTAGGAAAGTTATGGAAATGTATATGGTCTTTGCTGCCCTTTTTTGTCCGCCATCCCTTTAAATGCTGACATACTCAGTTTTAGAAAATTCTGGTGTTAGCTGTTTAGACATGGAAGTGTGAGAGACTTCGTTCTTCCATTTTGTCATGCTACTAGTCATGATAATTGGCAGACTAATGTTTTATTAACTGCTGAAACAAAATTGCTAGATCCATCCAATGCCAGAATCTGTTGGTTAGGTCATACATTTTGCCCTAAGCAACTACTCATTTCCATTTTGCTAACATCTGTATAACACCTAGCCTCATAACAAATGGATGGTTTGATGAACTGGCTGAATGCTATGGGCTCTATTAGCCCTCAACTCTCTCCTAGATGGGCAATAGCATTTGAAGTCATTCTTCTCAAACTCTCGCTTTAGCAGCAGGTTTACTAATAATAAACCAAATACAGTAATGATATTCAGTTAGGTCTGCTCAAGTTGACTGGTTATACATTCAGGAAGATGTACCTGTGTAGCAAACTGCTGGCAACTGTCCATCTACATGAGCTTGTTATTGCACACACATATCCATTCTGCTGTTTCCAGCAGGTAGTTTCTCAGAGCTCACTGGCAGTGTTCATTGGGCTCCATCATTGAACAGGCATTTACATCATGATTTACATCTGATAGGATTGTCTTTGTTCAGTTCAAGTATTTTCACTTAAAACCTATGATAACTTTTAAGAACTGTGAAATCTTTTGTCTTCTACCTTTCATATAGGGGGTATTATTAATATACATGTAAAACCATAGCCCAATTGGAGTTAATGGGATTGTGAGCAGGGGTTAGTACTAAATACTCCATCGAAGTTGCATGGGTGTATTCCACAAAGCCAATTACAAAGGTTACCAGGTTCGTAACAGAATTCAGAATGTTTTGCAAAATAAATAAATAATAAAATACTCTAAGTAAGCTGTCTAAAAATAATAATTCTGTAATAAGTATTTATGTTAAAAATTTAGTAGAAAAAAAGACAAAATTATAAAAACTGTACCAACAAACAAAAGCAACTTGAAGTTTAAAAAAGGCAAATAAATGCATAATGTTGTATTTATCTGCTTTCATTTTATTACTTTCAAATTATTTCACTTGTTCAACACTTTAAAAATGTCATTTTCTCTAAAATTATGACTTGTTACTAAAAAGCTGAGAAAAACAATGAAGGGTCATAGCAAGCCTTAGATCCACATATGCAGTTGCAAGATTTTTCAAGGGCAAGAAATGGCTTACAACTCCAGTTTTTTGTAGAAGTACAAGAATCCATGACTGATCCATACAATAAATACTTACATTAAAACCAAATTATTCATAGAAGGTCCCATATACAAGCGATGGGTCAAATCAGTGTGTGCATCCCCTCTAGCTTTTCCTG
>NW_010172855.1:0-8917 GCF_000695765.1 Mesitornis unicolor | reverse complement strand
TCATATTTTAATTTGAGACAGGAATTTCCTGGCTTCTGCTGAGGATGACACTGCAGAATGTCCTGGCCTCTCTTTCTTACCAGAGCCTGTAAAGTCGTTGTGCATTAATTAACACCCATGGCAGTTCCAGACCATCAGATAAATCAATTCTAGAAACAGAGATGGGAAGCAAGTATTGTGTGAGATGTTTCTGTCCTGCACTAGTGAAATTAGGGTGGAAACTACTACTGAAAATAGCATGAATTTTGTTCCCTAGTGCTTTTTCCTTTCTGTCTGCTTCAGAGAGGCTGGGTTAGTGTACCAGGAGAGAATGTGCTGGGACCATGGGTGACACAAGATCTTAAGGATGAAATCTGATTTCACCACATCTATTTTTCATTCTGATAGTTTTCACTGCAAATTAAAACTTTGCTATTAGAAGTTTGACTGCCCCTTGGCTTTGTAGCTTAGTAGCATGTGGGAAGTCTTCTGTGTTCAGGTCAGCTCAAGATCAGGCAGAGATCCAGCTTTTCAGCTTTCCTCAAGTCCTGGTGTTCCCTTCCCACAAAGTGGGTTAATATGTTTAGAAGAATTTTCTCACTGATGTATTTTTGTCAGAAATAGTGAAAGGGAGAGATTCTGGCTGTGAAGAAGGGGAGGGAAAAATGCGTACTGAAACAACTTAAAAGTGTGCACAGAAAATGATTATAACTTGACGAAAAACTGAGTTTCAATTAGCTGCCACAAATATAGCTGGAAGATATTTGGTTGCTGCACCTCAGTCTCACCTTGAATTGAATGTGAAACAAACTTAATATTCAGCATTCTGCAATTTACAGTCTGATAAATAACATAATAGTATTATTGGTTTGGTTTTTTTTAAAGTGTTCTATATTTCTTACCCCTACACACATACCTAAAACATCCCGACCTGGTAAATGTTATTGCTGGAAGGCCTGGAGGTATTTTGCAAGACTGTTCATACTAACACAGAGGAAAATCAATTCCAAAGAGGCAAAGAGTATGAGAGTTTAGCAGCTGTTTAGGACTTGGTCCAAATCCTATAGTGGTAGAAGAAAGAAATTGGTAGATATTGAAATGAAATAATTGTCCTATTCATGTATTTTGTAATCTCAATATAAAAACACCAAGCATGCAAGGATGAGATTCATAATTTGCATTATGCTTACAAATTGAGCTCTAGGGAGATACTATCTTCCTTGATATTTTGGGGCAATTGTTCTGGTGTGGTTCACAGAGCAATAAGGGTAGGACAGATTTTTAAGCATTTTATAATTTCATTACTTGAAATAGTAGTGTCAAATTAATCCTTTGAGTCACCTGTGTACTCCATTCGAAAGTAGCAAATTTGACAAATGATGGGGAGAGCAGGCTATGTTCCAGAAGGTCAGATAGAAACTGGTAGAGATAAGAAGAAATGTATATGATTTACAGAAGACTGTAGAGAACTTTTTAGAAAGAAATAACATAAAATCTGTTCCATTCTGTGGTATTGTATTCCTGGGAACTCAAACCACGTTGTAGTTAGCCTTTTCCTTTTGCTTTTTCCCCACCCCATCTGGTACCAAATAGGTCCTCAGCCAAAACAGGAGCAAAGGGCTAACTGGAAATTGTTCCCTGTTTCACGCCTGTATTATGTGTGTGTCCCTGAAATGTGGGAGCATTTCCAGTTCAAGCAATTCTCCTCGAAGTGCAGAGTTCTGCTAGCTGTGAGGCCTAACCACAGGAACAGGAATTCCTGAGTTTTTGATGGAGCTCTGTTTTGGGGGGTGTAGAGGCAGAAAAATCAATACAAAACCCAAGTTAACAAAATTCCAGTGCTCTTCTGAGGCTGCCATTCTGTGTGAAAAAGGAAAAGAGGATACTTTGCTTCTTATACTCAATTAATAAGTAAAAAAGTATTCATAATAAGAGCCTGTTACCATTATTATTTGATCTCTCAATTTCCTTCAGAAGAAAGCTAGTTTAAGAAAAACCTTTACAAAAGAGAAAGATTGAAAAAGAGACTGTGATAAGTAAAAGAACAAAAACCAGTTTGATCTAATTGCCTTCCTGGAAATCTAGTTCTTGAGATTTGATGATTTGTACTGAAAAAATTCCCACCTCCTATACGCAAAATTATTAAAATTAGTACTACTTTTTCACTGCTTTTACCGTTATTGATGATGTGTGCTTGATGCTTATTTTCCTAATACAATTTTAGTAATTAAAAAAATACTTGACATTTTATGACAGCATGTACAACAGTAAATACCTTTTCTACATCTTCCATTTTAGTTATGATCTTGTTCCATCCCTCATGCAATATCATCCCCAATGGTATATAGATTGTTGTACTAATTAAGATATTTTTACTTTTATAGGTATATATGTAGCTATTTTTATCTATATGTGTGTGTTTGTGTGTGTACATATCTGCATGTGGAAAGGAGTTGTCTGAAAAAGCATTGGAAAAACCGCAGGTAACCTTTTTTGAATTGAATATTGCCACAAAAACAATGTGAAATATTTAGCTATTTGTTTAGACATCCATGGAGAAATTGAGCAGCAGATACATATATTAAAGTTCTAAGGGGAAAATTTTGCACTCTTTCTACTAATGTTTACATGGTCAGCTTTAGGAATATGGTGAACTATTATTTTTATTTCTGTTATAAAAAATTATCATGAAACATAATTTACCTGATGGGTGAAAAAAATGTAAGTTAATGCTAAATATTGGCAGAGGGAGGGGAGTGGAGACTGTAGTTCATTGGCTGCTTTGGAATTTTTTAACTTCAGAATAAAAAATTATTTGTCTGCTGACAGGAAATTCCAACCTAATAGCTTACCAGGAAGCACTGTTCAAAAATGTGATCCTACTCCATTTTAGGCCTCATTGCAAGTACCAGCTCTGAAATGCAAGAGAAATGTCACAGTGTTATCTGGGATAGTAACACGATTTTTTTTTAGGACATATGTTTTACTACCTTTGATTTCGCATTATATACCTGATAAAAAGTTGAGTATGGAAGGCCAAATTGTAATTTCTGCTAACCTAGTAACAGGCAGGAGCACAGTCCTACAGCACTCTTCTGCTTTGAACTTCATTATTTATTTCCCCAATCCTATCTCTACGTTATTCTCCACCATCTGTTCCAGCTTCCTTTTCACGTCACAGAAATATCAGGTTATCCTTTCCACAGCAATCTTGCACTCCTATCACTGGACAACTAAAGACCTACCGAAGTCATATATAGGTTAATATTATCCAGATCACCTGGTCCACCTAGGTAATATTTTCTAAATACTGTTTTAGTTTCTCTTTGGTTACAGGTATTTTCCAGATCTCCATTCTTTCAACATACCTCCCTTGATGCAGAATACATATCCTGAAATATTTTTGCATTCTCTTTTTATGATCAATAGACCCCATCTTTATTAATAAATAGTCTTTCTGTTGGTGCTTTACATAGTCAAGTATTTTGGTTTGTGCTAGCAGATACTATTCTTCACCTGGATTTATCTTCTAACTCTAAGTCCTCCAATAAATGTTTGTACTTGATTAACTCCCTACAATATTTCTGTATTACTAATTTTTCTACTTTACAGCCCAAATTTTAAAATAATTTTCTGTTTGTTACAGTCTCCTTGGAATCTAGATATGTTAGTATGTTGTCTTCTTATTCTAAATGTGTGCTTATAAAATATTTTTGCTAATATGTGATGTAGCTTTTCCTTTGGAAAACAGCAGACATTTGGAGAAAAAAGTTTCAACAACTGTAAACAAGCCAACAGCCTTCACATGTTTATCTTTAGACCTGTTCATCTATGTAAAGAGATTATATACAGTATTTGCGTGGAAGAAATTTAATGACTAGATACATTCTGAGCAGCAGCTGAAATTCCTGAATGCTTAAAGCTTGAAGCAATTTATGAACCTCTATTGTGTGTGCTGGAAATTGAATGAAATTTGGCACTTGTTGCTAGGCAAAGTGTGCCCACCAACATAGCACTTAAAAGTAATCTGCAAAGATCTGGCAGTTTAACTAGTAGGAATGCTAAATTGCTTCCAATGCACTTTGCCTGTGATGTATTTCTAAAATGAATGTAAACTTCTTTTCCTAACCAATAATTCATGCCCACAGAATGTAAACCCCACTGATTCTGTAGGCTGTCAGCTCCATGTGAGAAAAAAAATAAACATTTTTTTGGGACTTTTTACTGTGATGTTCTGAACACCTCTGAAGACCATTGATTTTAGTAGGAATTAACAAAACTCACAATTGTTCTGCAATGCACACATTTTTGCTTTTGAAAATCAGCATCTGTATTCAAGGGTTATGACACTGGTAGTGGTATGGACATGGCAAGGAAATTTATCTGGCATTTTGGGTAGGTTCAGTGTTTGCTTCTTCTCTGTTGTATGCTGTGGACACTGAAGTGAAAGGGAAAGGATTATGGGTTTTGAGGATTGGAGAGGTCACATGAAGACATCCTATAGGGTTTGCCCAAAACAACATGAACAAACAAGCAAATAGTGAGTCATTCTAGATAAGAGAAAAATGTGTTTGAATATCACATGAGCATTTGGGTGGGCTATGCTGTAGCAATGAGAAACGTGTGGTGATTTCTATTTCTGTTTTTCTGATATTAAAGCCTTTCCAAGATTCAAAAGAGAATCCACTGTCTAATTGGGTTTAAACCAAGCAGTGCTGTTGCTGAATTAAAATAAAACTTTTTCAAAAACGTCACACATTATTATGTGTACCTTTACTTTAAAATGTTTGTAACAGGGAATATTTAACTAATTGACATTCAATTAAAGAATAAAACTTCCTTTATGCCTCTATGATCTAACTCATTTTTCTCTTGTGGAGTGCTGTACTGTAGGTATCTACTAAAGATCTCAGTTGTATACATTTTCTAGCTTTGTAGCTTTGATTGGCAACTGTAATAGAAATGAGATTCTGCTTTGCTCAATGGTTGTCATTCAGACATTCTTTGCAGAGAACATGAATTTGAACTAATGGCAAGAAAATTAAACAGGTCTTCTATTGATTTGTTAATTCTTATTATTATGAAGGCATTTCCTTTAGGACAATTTATTTTGTTTGGGAATATCTTCTGTAAGGTCAGAATTGATTCTTGATGTGATTGCATCTCATCCTTTTGACTGACAAGGCTGACTCCTTCTGGCAAGCTATTTTTTATGCTTTTTTATTTTATTCTTCTGCTTTGCATTTTTCTCTGCATCTCATTGCTTCCTCTTTCTTTCATTTCTTTCTCCTTTGAGTATACATCTTAACAATTGTCTATATTCTCTGCCTTCCCTTTCCATTTTCTTTCCTTTGTTTGTTTTGAGTCCTCTCTGCAGTCCTGTTCCCTGTGCTTCACACTGTGTCCCACTACCCATCTGTGCCTGCCTCTTTTTCTCTCCTTAATTTCTTTGTTCACTCCCTCAGACTGTGTAATTTCTTCTTCATTTGCTTCTAGGTTCCTTACACATGCCATATTTAATACTGTCCTCTGCCTACCCCTACAGCCAAGTCCTTATGCACTTAAATTAACTCTGATATTTTTATCCAGTTCCTCTTCCCTTCTCCCCTCTCCAATACTATATATTTCCCTTTCAACCTATATTTTTTTCCTATTGTCGCACTGACTGAGGATAATAGCTTAAAGAGAAATATGTTCCTTTTAGATTTTAGTATTTTAAGGACCGTTTGCAAAGTAGTTGTGTTGATCTGTCATTCACTTACATTTGTGGGTCTAAGCCGTCAGTCAGTCTTGACACTTATTCGTATTTATAAGTTTCAGTGTTGGCATGAATTTGTTGACCTTGTCTAATCTATCTTTGAAATTGATCTACTTCTTAGAACAACTAATATATCCATAATAAGCAGACATTATTAATTTCTGTGATAATTGATTTTCCACACAGTATGAATGCTAGCCAGGGTTACACGTTGGAAAACTTTGTGAAACAAAGCTAGGCTACCAAATGGGGGAACAGGGTAATCTGGAGTTGTATTTGTCTTTCAAGGCACTACTTTAACAATTATTAATTGTGTTATTCTTCTTTTCTGTGACTGTAGTAAGTTCTTTTTCCAAGTTAGTTTCTTTCTTTTAGTCTGTTCTTTAAAACTCTATTAATAACCATGTAATTCTCTGACTAGCAGGGTCTTGTTGTAACTAGATGGGTTTGTGATTATGTCACGCTTGAAAAGGCCTGAATAACCAGCATGAACAGGAGAATTATAAGTGCAATACATGTTGTGTTAGAGTTCCCATTAGTGTGCCTCAGTCAGAAGTAGGAATGCCTTGTTTTTATCCTTTATTTCTGAACTTTTATTATTGGCTCCTTTAGCTTTTGTAGACCTTCAGCCCCCATCTTCCCAGTCAAAATGTTTCTAAAGTGTACAATTAAGAGTAAGCCTAGGGGAAAGAAAAGAAAAGAAAAGAAAAGAAAAGAATACTTTTCTGTTATCGGGCCAGCTTAGTGAAACTTCTTTAACTGTTTGACTCCTTTTTTTCTATTGTCTCCTTTAAAAGGTTCATCATCTTAATTTCAAACTTGGACTTAGAAGAACAATAAAAGTCTTGTTTAGTGAATCTCTAATTTAAGAGAGGGGTTGTTTTGCTCTTCTTTTTTCATTTATTGTGACCAAAGTTCTTAGGAATCTTTCTCTTTTGAAAGCAGACAGACAATCTGTCTTTTTGCCTGTGTTTGTGAAAGATTTGTTAACAAAAGCTACCCCATATCCTTTGTTAGAACAGTATTCCTTTCTGCTCCCCTGATTGAGGTTTTGAAGATGCTCTGATCATTTCTTTAGATTCAAAGACTTCTGTGTCTTGAGGAGAATGATTAGATTTGAGATTGCAGCCAGACATGTGAAAATCAATGTGAGTTTTGCCATTGACTTCAGCAGGTCAGCCTTTGCTGTTTACTTCTCTGCTTTCAGGATTCATTCCATATGTTCCGTTCCCTTCCTTCCCAGCTACCTTAATAGAAGAAATGCACCATGCAAAGTGTAGAAACAAGACCACTGACTTACATGACCTGAGTGTGGAGACAGGGCTTGTCTCAGTCTGCCACACGAATACCTTGGGAACATTAGCTAAACTTGTCTTACATATTTTCCAGTACATTTTACTCCCTATTTGTAAAGTTTGGGTATTGTTTTTTCCCCATGCTTTTTGAGCATTGTGAATGTAAATGGCCAGACAAACACCTAATAGTAGATCGTGATATGCTAAGATGATATGACAATCAAACTACATAAATACGTGAAATGAAAAGAATTCAGGACTCTACCCAAAATTACTTCAGAACTTCAAGATATAGTTTTCCTTTTGCTTAATCCTTTGTAAGAAATGGAAAATGTCATTCAGTTGTTTGGATTGCTTTCGTGGTTTTTTTTTTTATTTTTTTTGGTTGGAGTTTTTTTTTTTGCTAAATTGGTTACTTATTTGCACTACATCTAAATGTCCATCAAGGAAAATTATAACATAAAGGGCCTGATTAGTTCAATTATACCACCCACACCTAGAAATAATCTTTTTACATTAGGAATCTGTAACATAATGTTTTAAGAGCAAATAAAACAATCTGTTCACCTTTTATCCATTATGTTCTTCTAGTTTAAGAGATTTCTTTGATTTATTTCAAACCTTGGAATAAAAAAAAAGTTAATTTCAGTTTGCCATGAATTGCAGTCTCCGGTATTTTAAAAACGTATAATACTGTGCTGATTACTCTTTGTTTAAAAGGATGGTGATCTGTGCATACTATAGCAGTTGGAGCCCTGTTCCCACCTGCCAGCTGTTTTCTCACTGTGTGTCTGGGCAAGTAGTTTTTCATTTTTCACTTTGACTTATCTGATGAGAAGAATAAATAATATAATAGTTCCTACTCTGCAAAAGCTGTACATTACTTTTCATCTCCCTACTGTGCCTTTTGCAGAAAGGTCTGATCATATTCATCCACCTAATTTTTTGTGATGCACCGAGGCACCTGAGTTAGTTATCTCTCTTCCTAAAACGCTTACATTGGTTTCCAGACTGTGCTGTGCAGATCTGCAAGAGGCCATAAAGTCTATGTAAAGTTTTCACAAAATACAACTGAAGAAATTGTGTTCTAATAGATATTTGACAAAAAGATGAGTTTTCTCAGAATAAGAACATGTTAACTGAAAAATGTCTGGGGGTCTGTAAAGCAAGAATAATGTATGTCCTGGTATAAACTTTTTTCTCCAGGAAATAAGCAGGCCTACATAAGATCGGAACCAAAGTAAGTGACTTGCTGGAGCCACCTATATCTCTCCCTTTTAGTGTAGACAAGCTCAGGGTTATCCAGCTTTTAACTTAACCAAGGAACTCAAATGCATTCTTTTCTATGGGAAGAACTGAAGAACCTTGCAAGAATTAGTAATACTCAGATACCAGGCTAATCTAGAGTGCTTTCATAATCCTCTCTGAATAAGTATCTGGAAAAAGAAAGATTTTTTTTATCCTCCTCCCCTCCTTCTCTCTGCCAGTATTCCTGTTTGCAGAGAAGATGCAAT
The DNA here is from genome assembly GCF_000695765.1 of Mesitornis unicolor. Lineage (NCBI taxonomy): Eukaryota > Metazoa > Chordata > Aves > Mesitornithiformes > Mesitornithidae > Mesitornis > Mesitornis unicolor. Next base: position 371 of record NW_010172855.1, on the reverse strand, counting down.
GATTTGTTAAGGAATCCTGTTCTGAATACCTTATTTTTTCACCAACCCTTCTGTTATTTCACTTGCTGAGCCGCCTTTCTGATTGTATCAAGTCACTGGATTTAAAACATTTTCAGAAGTCAGAGCCACATAATCACAGAATATTAGGAGTTGGAAGGAACCTCCAAAGATCATATAGTCCAACTCCCCTGCCAGAGCAGGAACACCTAGACTAGGTCACACAGGAAGGAGTCCAGGTGGGTTTTGAATGTCTCCGGAGAAGGAGACTCCACAAACTCTCTGGGAAGCCTGGTCCAGTGCTCTGTCACACTCATAGTAAAAAAGTTTTTTCTTATGTTCTCATGAAACCTCCTATGCTCCAGCTTGCTCCC
>NW_010172854.1:18964-21298 GCF_000695765.1 Mesitornis unicolor | reverse complement strand
TATACTATATGAGAGTTATATATTTAATTTAAAAAGTTATGTCACTGTAATGGAAGATTAACTCTACAAAATAGATTAGGCATGCAATCAGATCTTGTCTTTAAGAAAGTCTGAAAAGTAGTTTTCTGTATTTGCAGAAATAGTGGTTAGTAATAGTGCCAAATCTAAGTATTTATCTTGGTCAATATAAATATATTAAAATAGGCAGCCTTTTATAGTATAAAATTATTTTGCAGCTTTATCTTGTTTCAGTGTAATGGAGTCCACCAATTTTTAGAGCATAGGATTTCATATGCCTGTCAAGGAAAAGGGAATATATAAGTACAAAATAGGCTGGTGATGGTGATCAACAAGAAATTACTTTGGAGTGGGTAGTTTGAAATAGAAAGAACCTTCTTTTTATGTTTAATTGTTAACAACTATAAAATGTATAAGCAAATTGGATTTTGAACTGCTGGAATTCATTGCAGAGTAGGTAAATATGATAGATAAAAGTGGTAAGAATAAAGTAAGAAAAGAGAACATGGATGAGTTAGAAGAACCAGCTTAATCTCTATTATATCTGATATAAATCTTTTTTGGGGCTGCGTAGGAACACATCTCTAGGGTGGTAAGTTATAAAAAGAAACTGTCTATAAAACTACTGTAAGCTCATATGTAACAGTTTGTTATATAAAAGTGGGAAAATAAATTATAGACAAATTTCCAAGCAATAAATATGATTGAATAACATTTGATTAAAAATATTCACAATAAAAATGGCATCCATATATTTTACAGATTATAGAACTAAATTTTTTTGTGAAAGGTCTGCAATAAAGTAATAAATAGAAATAAATGTACACCAGAAATTTTATATTACACTCTGAAAAATAATTTTTCTTCTTCTAGACTATGTAATAATGTTTTTTGCAATGTGCTTTATTTTTATGGATGAAAGAGAATTAAAGTCAAGTGCATTTGGGAAATAGCTTTCAGCCTGATGCGTTAAAGCAGTCAGAGGTCAAATGTAACCACAAGTCAAATCTTGAAGAGGCTTTAGTACCTAACACAGGAGGTGGTTTGCACTAACCTTTTTACTTTGGACAGACACTGATTAAAAGCACTCAGACCAGTCACTGCATTCCAGCTAAGGGAGTGATAATGGACCACATTAAAACCTCTGCAGGTGTCACAGAAAGTGAATATGACTTTACAAACCAACAGAACTTAGCAATTATAATTACTAACAAATTTGTAAGAGACAGTATGAAGGGGCAGAGTATTAGACCTGGGCAGGAACTGCATGTGGATGATGAATAACGAGATATGCAGGGAGCAGTGGAAATAGGTCTCTACTTTTATTCAGTGTTTGATGAATGGTATTTCATTTCCTTGCCCTCCATTTGAAACAAGGGCTGTAGCTTAAGGGTTTACAGATTTCTGTGAAAACAGGTACTCCACTCAAACTCACTGTGGCTTTAAAACTGGTCTTCATTCATTAGTGACAAATCCTTAGGAGAAACTATCAATTTTACACCTTGAGAAGCCAAGGTGTTGAACTCTTTTCATATTCTGAAGTCCTGATACTAGACACAGAATATGAATTCATGAGTATTCTAGAAAAAAAATTTAATTTCTAGGCAGTAGATCAATTTAAAAATAGTTTCTTTCAGCTCTTAACTCCTACTGATGCCGCCTTTGTGCACAAACCTGTATGTTTATTCATGCCCACTGCCCTGTCTCTTAACAGGTCTGGAGACCATTACTCTCACCTCCTTCCAGTCCCTCCTTGAGAATTTGTTCTTCCATGATGTCTGTGTGACACTAAATAACTGATGAAGGCTTGACTTAGGCTGCTGAACAGCAGTGATGTGTATTCATTTGAAAAGACATACAAAAATAAGGTTAACATCTAACATATACACATATAAATGTTAAAATACATCCAATTCCTTCCATATACTTAAGTTCCTTAGAAAAATATAAAGCCAGAGCTGACAAGACCTATGTCTCACTTTATCTCTTAACTATTTTATCTTCCTCCCTTTCCTTCTGTCTCACTGGTTTTATTATCTATCTTTTTAGCTCATTTGAAAATTTTACAGGTTGTTTTGTACCACACATACATAAAAAGACCCTGGACCTCACTGAGGCCTCTACCATTCCTCAGATTCAAAGCTCCTGAAACCAGATACAGAAATATGAATTTCTTAGTATCCTAATGCAAACAATAATATTAAACTTCCTATTGGCCAAACTTTGCAAAGATATTTCATCACAATAACCTTTGATATGTCTTCCAGTTGGAGTATTTTTAAAGCTTCTTACTGAAATAATTCTGTTAAAGTGCTT
>NW_010172854.1:13303-18950 GCF_000695765.1 Mesitornis unicolor | reverse complement strand
CAGGAAGATGGTATTGTGCAATATATGTAGTACAAGCTTACAATACAAATTATTTGTCACTCTCAAAACAATAACTGAAGGAAATTATGTTAGCAAGGCTAATAAAAGCCTAATGAGTGAGTCTAAGAAATGCATGTGTTAGTTAGTATGTTGTCTGAATATAATTAGCAGCACTATACAAAATACGATTCAGTTGGATTGGGACATTCCTTTTTTTGTGATAAGATACTTAAATTCCATAAATAAATATATATGCCATACTTATATAGTAAGGCTTGGACTATGCTCTTTATTTTCTCATTTATCTATACATGGCTACCTACTACATGGTTTTCATACGCTACTCAGTGCTTTGAAATTCTGCCAGACATTCCTTAAAAATACTTTAAGAAAGGTGGAAAATAAACCCTCTGGAGCAAAACTTAAAATATTAAAGGTATTGAAGTGAAATCCATAGATCACTTCTTGGAGGACATAGCTGTCATGTAACAGTTGCAGGGAGGAAAAGCATTTACTGAAGTTGGTAAAATAGCTAAAGCCAGTCTATATAGAGTCAGACAATTCTCATTTACACGTGATTTGATATGATTCGAACAACAAAGTCTTTCAACGTCATTTTCTTCATTTTCCACTGATACCCTAAAATCCTCTTGTATCAAAAGCCACTGTTTATATACTCTCATATATCCATTTAGTAATACAACAGATCTACTTACCTATGCTTGCTTTGTCTACAAAGTCATCTACTGATGTTTAGAAAAATACCCTTTTCCTTGTATTTCCCATAGTTCATGCTTTGAGCCAAATACTATCTTTGAATAACCACAACAGTCAGCAGCACTGGGAGGAATGGCCAGATATCTGACAGCAGAATTTCTCACTCTTACATTGTTGTAAAAAATGCATATAAAGAATCAGAGAGAGGGGCAGAAGAGGGAGAGGGAAGATAGAAGTATGTTTTAGGGAGTTAAACTGAATCACTTTGGTGCTGCAATAGGAGATTGGAGAAAATATGCACCTGCCATAGATCTCATCCATGTCACTATAATGATATTCAATATCAGGCAATGCTGATACTCCTGGAATTCAACTAATAAAAGAATTTCCAGCTAAATTAATTATTATCCCACTACAGTCTTTATATAATGTGCTATTTACAGTGAAATACAAAAAGTATTTCATTTGTACAATTAATACAAAGATTGTATGTGATGCAGAATAGCTTTTACACTAGGCAAGGGTATGGAACCTGTAGTCAAAAATAACAGTGAATCTCCCCCCCCCACACTTACCAGTTCAACAGGTGTTCAATGCAAAACAGTGTTCACTCCCTTTGATTGCAATCTCTAGCAAGCTCATAACAGAGTATTTTGTCACAGTCATTTTTCTAAGCTCTCACCAGTAGCAGAATAGTTTAGGTGAAGGAAAAGCAGTAAGCTGGCTGCAAAGTGGGAATGCAGAGGAATTGGCAAGTGTAGAAAAAGTGGAGAAGCTACAAAAATTTATTTTCCAACAAAATAACTCTCCACAAGCTGTGTAAACTTTTCTTGCTAAAACAAATACTCTAAAACACAAAGATTTTACATTTCCAGTGAAACACTCACAGTAACATTTGCCTGTTTTTACTCTCCTGAAGTCTCAACAAAGAGCCAGCAGATTTATGCTTTCTCAATTACCTGGGTCAGTAAACTCCCTCATATTCCCTGACTGCAATTTGGATTTTTGAATTAATAGACAGAATGAAGAAGCAGACTTGTTGGGCTTTTGAATGACCTTTGTTTTCTTCAGTAGTCTCATGCTTTGCTGCCTCACATGCACATGCATACATAGGCCTATCCACTGCCCATCCACTCACATACACACCTCTGTCACATGTGCTCTTTATTCTGACAACAGAACAAAATTAAGCTGTGTGCATTGCAATTTTGTGGCCTGTAGAGAGAAGAATAAATTATAGTGGTAAGTTCATTATCTTTACTATAAATTTAAAATGCAAAATTGGGTTTGCAAGGACAGTGTAAAGTATAAGACTTAGACTCTTTATCTCAAGCACTCATTCGTATTTACAGTAAGTATAAGCTTTCTGCTACAGAATATAAAGTGTTTAGGTTGAACACTGTTACAGATTTCCTAAATGAGGCTAGTTCCAGTTGCCAGTAATTCAAAAGCAAATCTGCTGACTTGGCATTAGGACTCTAAAACAGTGTGATCAAACATATAGTAAGAAGGTGTCTGCAGAAATAACATTTATAAACTGTATATACAGTACACAGTACCAGTACATAGAAAATAGATTTTGACTTATGATCCCCTGCGTGTAAGGCAAGACTGAATTCTGTCTTCAAATGGGAGTCCACCAGAGGTACAAGCAACAGATGTGGCTCTTAAATCAATATGCAAATCAAGTGCGTACAAATTAAGAATCAGAGCAGACAAAAAAAGATTTAGATTTTTTTTTTATGTGCTGATTCTGGCTTGCTAAATACACGGGAAGTTATTAAACATCAAGTGTACCTTTTTTTTAAAAAACACTAACAACACCTTGATGGCAACAGATATTGTTCAAGTGGCAGCTACCAAAAAACAGCTTGAAAAATGGCGTAGTACAACACCAGGAACTCTGCAGTTGTACTACGCTAATTCATATAGCACTAACAAAAAAAATAAGTATATGAGTATTCTATTTCATGCTATTGCTATGCAAGCAACAGCAATACAAATCAGCATACAGAAGGATACCATATGTTCTGCAATGAAGAACCCGGAGATGTTTTTCAAGGGGCATTGTTACAAGACTTCAAGGAATCATAAGACTGCCAGAGGCAAAAGTTACTGGCGGATGTAAACATCCCTGTTCCATTCTCCTGCGTCGTTACGTCTTTTTGATATCACTTCACCATCCTTGTCACAATATTGGTCCCTCGATTTATGACGACTACGCTGTTTGTTGCATTCATTGTGGTCCTGCTCGCGGTCCCTCTCCTTTGACCGATGCCTTGATTCTCTATGTCTGTGATCACTGCTCCCGTGGGACTCGTCTCTATGATTGTGATCCCTGTGAGAATCATAGTGATCACCATGCTCATGTAAGTAGTCCTCCTTTGGCTCTACGTAAGCCGAATCTCTGCTGTCTTGTGTTTCTGAGTCAAAAGTTTCTTGCCTAGAAAGGCTTCTAACACCACTGCGATGGTTGTGGTGTTGGCTTGAGGAAGAGCGATGCTGGGATTTCTTGATGGGTTCAACCCGTGCTTCCTCTTCAATTTGTGAACTCCTGCGTTCAGGGACTGAATGGTCATTCCTCTGGTCTCCTTGAGATCCCTGCTATCACAACCAGCAGTAAGTTCATGTACATCAAGTACACATTTAAAAACTTTCCGCAATATCAAATTCAATATCGTGAAACCAATAAAATTTAGGTACACAACAATCCACTGTGAATCTAAACTAGGAAAAAACATTAGAATTCAACTTTTACTGAAAATTCAGTATTATAATACAAACAGTTCCTTTCATTCTCATCAGAATAGAGAGTGGCACTCTGCTTATTCTGTGACACTTTCTCATCTCCTGCGATGTTTCTGACTTTTCAAGTTAGCAATAATTGCCTACCACGCTCCAGATAAAAAGAGAGCATGCAGAAGAACAAACTGCAGAAAAATTAAAGAGGATGTATCATGCTAGGACAGAGCAGGTATCAGTTGAGAGTTTACAGATGCCTGCTTGGAAACAGCCATTACGGGAAAGTGATTTTAGAGGGCTAAGGAGGTGGATTCTAGCAGAGGACCAAAGTACAAAACCTTGGCTCTTTTAGAATAGCCATTTTTTAACAAAAAAAAATGCAATTGAATCTGGTATGAATAAAGTTTGTATTATGATACTAATAGTATCACTGACCTGCTGTTTTTCTCAGCAATAATTTGACTTCTTGACAATAATGAAAAAATCAAACTTTGAGCTCATAATTTTAAGAGCTGAAGAATACAGACCATTGCCAAGGAAATCAGGAGGAGAGCGATATTATCACCTAATGAATTTCCTAACACACCACTACTACTAAAAGACTGAAAAAAAAATTACCAGGTAATATCAAACCTACTCTTCACCATCTTAATGCTTTGAAATCACTGCAAAATGAACAAGTGGCATTATTTAACTCATTTGGGGGTTTCATTACATTAACCTGCTTTTATTGCCAAACCACAGCCAAAGGTTTTTCAAGCTTAATTGCAAAATTTTAAGAAATAGTTTATGATGAAACAGAATTACCTTTCTTACATGAGGTGAAGAACATCAGGACAAAATCATCTCTACTGGCACAAAATTAAAATACATTTTAAGTCATTTCTTTGTAAGACTGCACTGAATTTACCAAAGTTATTCTTAAGTTTGTCCTCTTGTGTTCAGAGTGGTCTAAAAATAAGGATCGCCCCTAGGGCAGCTCATGGACATATCTTCTTTCAGTCTTTCTATGTTGTGGAAAAAAGCTAGGGAAATGAGGAAATTTTGTCCTTCAACCACAGATCCTGGCAGGTGGGTTTCCTAGCAACCCAAAAAGTAAAATAACAGGAAATTGGACAGAAACAAATACATATTTTATCAGAAACTTATAAAAAGCAACATATTTCAAATCAATTTGATAAATCTGACAACTTTTCATTTATCTAAGACATTTTGTACTGTAAACTTCCCAGGTACTATCTGCAGGGCTCCATGGGTTCCTAAGCTGAAACACATGATACAGATGAGAACAAGGTAACAGGAACAGCGGTCGAATTTCTTTTTTTGTTCTTGTTTTTATGACTCTCGAGATGATCCTGATTTGCCAGAAAAAGAACGTAGAAATGGTAAACGTGAGTAGATCTGTTCAAGGTGAACAGAAATGTCTCAATGGAATTAAATGGAATCAAATGAAAAGCTAAAGAGTCTAAAGCAATGCCCACTTTGGACATGTGAACACATTTTAATTAGTTCACAACCATGACTGTTTTTAAGGCACACAAAACTGGGTACACACGTGAAACCCTTTAATTCTTATATGGTCAAATGGAAATATGTATGTATCTATACATATAATCACAACTAATAAAATCAGTCATTGCTGTGGTTTGAGAACAAATGCAAAACTTGAACCTGCTTTGAACAGAATGCTACTTTTACAAACTCAGATGCATCTTCTCTGCTATGAGGAATATATGTGGAGGAGCATAATCAATACATTTAGAACCAATACCTGCAATTTCAGAATATTGTTAGGGCTATTGGGATTTATGGGCAATATCACTGACAGCAACTTTCCCTAAATATTAAAGAGTAATGTTTGAATCTGGATTAGGATCTGGCTTTGTGGTTCATAACCAAATTAGGGCTCTGATTTGGATTAGATTCCACAGTCCAGGAATTTGACAGCCCAATCTCTTAAGGTTTTTTTGCCTAAAATGGAGAAAGTTTGAGATAAGCCCATTTCATTATTCAGGTTATAATTTTTAAAAAGTAGGGGTTCCTTGGAAAGAAGTTTAAGCAGTGCTGGAAGAGGAGAGAGAGAAGTCTGTGTCCACACAGTCAATTTGGCTTGCTCCCTGTTTCCATGCAGTGGTCCCTAATTGCGTGCACTGTGTCTGTATGAGGTTGCTTCAGTCTTCTTTTTGGG
>NW_010172854.1:4794-13272 GCF_000695765.1 Mesitornis unicolor | reverse complement strand
AGGGGAAACCTGAGAACAGTTGTCAGGATAGTTTCCTCCAAAGATCTTCACCGGATAGACAGGAGGGGTATGGTCTTCCCCAACTGCATTTCAAACAGCCCCAGGAGGACTCTCACCTTCAAGAAACTCGTGCCATGCAATGCACACAGTCAGCATCATGCTATAAAAATACCACTCTGGCAGCTGGCAACACAGATCTCTCATTACAATGCATACCCGGGACTGAAAAACCACAAAAAACAATTATGTCTCATGGCAAAGGGGTGTTGCACTGGACCCAGGGGAGAATGACTCAAATGCTTTGCAGTATGGATGCGACCCCTGCAGGCATGGCTGGTGGCATGGTTTTTCTCTGCAAAGCAGTCCACAAAAATGGCACTGACATAGAATTTAAATTCCCTAAATAGAGGGTCTTGACACTATTGAGAGAATGGGTTCAGCCACCATGATTAGAAAATAAACCCACTCTGTTCCAAGACCATGACAGGCTCAGGTTTGAGATGTCAGCTGAAAATGTATCATAGGAAAATGAAACAAAAGAAACACAAAAGTTCTGTGGTCCATAAGGGACCCCCCATTGATACACACTTTTGGATTAGTAGAACTATGAACAAACTGTGAAACTACAAATACATTCTCATTTTTAGTCCTTAATATAAAAATCTGTTAATTTTTTAGGAGATAGCACAATATTCAGAAAAGTATTATTAAAGCTCTGTATAGTTTCTCCAGAGAATGTGGTTAATAAAATGAGTAAGTGAACTATAAATTCACACCCAAAAGGCATAAAAAAACCAACTTGAGAAAAATAATAAACACAACTACGAAGCAAAGAAAGTTTATCTAGCAAGTCTGCACACAACAATACTGAATTTCATACTCAGAAATTCTTCCAGCTCACAATTTTTTCAGGGTGTTTCAGCTCTGAGGACAGAAAAAAAGGCAGAATGAGCTATAGCTTACAGTCTCTTTTCCTGCAACTGCTTTAGAAAGCAAGAGAAGGAAATAGCCTGCAAGGTGGCTGAAGAAATTTTTCTTGTTAAAGATCAAACCTGTCAAGTCTGTGGTCTTCCAATGGGAAATAAATTCTTTGACATAAAACATTGTTTTGCAAGACCACAAAAAACAAAAAGCAAATTTTTGGCATTTTAATTTGGGTGCAGATATATTTTTTCTTTGATTTTCTAAAAGGAGTTTTTCTTAGCCAAAGTTATGACTTCTAACTGACATGTATGTAACATAGGCATATATTGAAATCAGGTGGAAATTTAGATGTAGTAAGCCATTATCTGAGCTGGGACAGATATATTTTAACCTCAACTGTGATCTTCTCAGCCTCAAGGTGTCACTCATTATCTCTAATCAAGTAGCATCTTTAAAGACCTCATTTCATACCATGCAACATATATACAAAAGAGAGGATCTCCTTACACTGAAAACGTTGATACAATTTTACTAACCAGAAGTTGAAGGAGAAAAGAGGAGATGCAACATGCCCAAAGTCAACAGGCAGGTCACTGTGGAGGTGGGAATAAAGCTTGTTTTTCCCAGCTCGCTAGACAGTACCCTCGCTGTTCGGAACATGCTGCCTTCTCAAGGTCTTTCTGCACAATGTGGAGTGGGACTTGGGTTTTATGTAAGACTTTGGCTTGAAGGAAGCATGTACTTCTCACAGCAATGGCCAATGAATAAGAGAACAAAGGAAATGCTGGAAGGGCCACTTCGACCTTGAGACTTCACTAATACAGCCAGTCATTCTCATCCTCTACAACTCTACAGCCTGTGGGAAGATAGTAACAGATTTTTCTCCAAGATTTGTGGATCTGCTCTGTACATAACCCAACTTGTCATGCAGGGCCTCAGGGGCTGGGATTTCCCTACTAGCAGTAGTGTGCCCATCAGTCAGAGAGTTACCAGAGGCTGTAATGTGTATAGTATTAGCCCAGTTTTATTCCTCTGATTGGATTACATATGGCCAGCTATAAAAATGCTTGTGGCTAGTACACATATTACTGGCACAGTGGTGTCCTGGGCACAATGAAATCTTAAGTATTCCACTTCATATCACCATATGTTTTCATTCAGGCTGGCTTAGTTCTTGGAATCAAAAGCAGCCCGCTAGTCAATACACAAACACATGTAATGTCAATACAATAGCAATAATAATAATAATAATAATAATAATAATAATAATAATAATAATAATGTGCCTGTATTTGCCTTTTATACTGAAAATGAGTGAATGTCTACTGAGAAAGCTCTTACTCTATCAATAATAGTAAGACATATTCAGAATATTCTAGTATCAGACAAACACGGTGCTTTGGAAGAGGAAGAAGTTGATAGAAAAAGAAGAAAAAATGGCATAAAAACTGTACCTGTAAATTAATATTTGGACCTGGGCTAATAGGAAGAGTGGCTGTGGCTGTTGCAAGTGTGCGAGTGAGAAGCTGGTTAGGAGGATGGCTGCTAGGTGGATGTGTGGCCTTCCAGTAGGCTTCCAGATAGTCAGCAAGGTGCTCACAGGCATCTTCAAGCTGGTTCTCATCAAGTATTACATCGAACATTTCCTGATAAAGGAAAGGTTTTAGTGAGAATAACCACCAGATAAAGGGAGATCACCTAGAGACACTGATGACCACACTTCCCATTCATCAAAAATGAACCACATTTCTAATACTAAGGTTAAGATATTTCACAGTTTTTGTTTTGGTTTGGTTTGGTTCTTTTAATGAATTGATACAAAGGACAGCAACCATAACTAGCACTAATGTTATGCTTGCTAAAGTAAGTCCTCATGGCTTCCATTTAGTAATGCAGTCAATGAAAAGAGGAAGAGGCAGCTTGAACAAATCTTAAAACTCAAGTATCCAGGAAGGGTCAAATATTAAAGTTTTTAGCTATTGGAACAAAATGGAATGGCAGAAAGAGGGATTCACTCCCCATATCTAGAATAATTAAGAGAAAACCAAGACAAACTAAGAGCAGTAACAGTAAGAAACACAAGTAATACAGATCATCCACTTTCCAAGTGTACAAATACTAGGTAAGAGGTTAGTCACATGGTCTAATTTTAGGCATCTAAACTTAGGAGGTGAGTTTCCTCTGTTGCCTTCCAGGTCAGGGAGAAAGAAGCCCTCCTGAAGGCAGCTTTGAGAACCTATGCAGCTCTCTAGCACTCTGCACTGGCTTCTTGGGGCTGTGAGAATACCAGTCCCTTAACTGATACCTGAACCCAAATGCTGAAAACGTCCCCCTCACTCAGTTCCATACCTATGGCAAATTCCCACATCTGCAACTGAACTGAACCTTTATTTCCTGTTCTCTTACCTATACTCTTGACAGTCTCATTGTCATAATCACCTTATAGGTGGAAGTTTTGCTTCAGTGCACATCAGTGCACTGCAGAGCTGTCAGATGTGCCACAGCTCTTTGCCAAAACCATGACCAAGAATGCCAGCAGTGATGGACTGTGGTGACATATGCCCACACCACCAGCCTTACCCGAAGCTGCCAGAGATACAGCACATCACTAAGAGGGTTCATTTTCAGACCAATAACCCCAACAGAGTTATCAAGTAAAACAAATGCTCAGTTTGTTCGAGTGGTGAATGTGTTCAGCCCATATACTAAAAACTCCTTTGACTGGGACCACTTTTTCCCTGCTCCCTTGTGCAGAGACCAGAGACCTCAGGAAGTGTTCTGCAAAAAAGCAATAGTGAAATATGGCCAGAAGAGGGCAAACATTGCCAGAAATTATGTAATTAACCTTGCACTTTTTAAAAAAGGCACCTTTAAAAGACAAGGCATTAATTATCAAAAACTCACAGGAGGGCACTGTGCCAGTTTATCAGCTGCCACCATCTGAACATTAAGGTGTTTGGCCTGAGATTTCCCTCGAGATTTTATTAACCTCTGTAAAACCTGTGAAAAATAAGACATTTATACAAGTGAGCAGGCTTCAACTTAATGTACATACATAACCAATTAAAATGTTCACATTTTTAACTGTCCACTTGAGCAGATAAAATTCTTCATTGTTGGGTTCATGAGTATTTCCCATACTGTTTAAATCCAGAAAAAACTAATTTTCATTTATGTCCCAGTACCTCCTTTCCTTTTACGAGTAATAAAAAGTTCCTTTCCTATTTTCCTCTGCTGCTTCTGGTTTTGTTTGTTGCTCAGTGAAAATTCTTTAATTGCACTCCTGGGAGTTCTTCACAATGCCCCTTCACAAGGTCTGTGCAGTTTTTTTACACAGAATGAAAGAGTCCATTACCAGGGGAAGTTAAAGTTTACCAATCAGTCTGATATTCATTATGTGAAAATATTTATTTCATTTCTCTATTATTTTGATTTAACAAACTGTTAGCATTACTTACACGATTGATACTGAAAGTGCAATCCCAATTCAAAAAAAAACATTGAAGCTACAACATCTTTACCAAAATGGGTTTTGGTAACACCAGAGCTAATGTACTTTTTTGATTAGTAATATTTCACTATCCAAAGAGAAGCAATAAAATACATAGCTCTGAACCTTAATGAGGACATGTGATTATCTGCATTTAACACCAAAAAAAAGGGAAAAAATATTGAAACAGCATGAATATAAGTAAAATAGTTACCTTAGGAGAAGAAATCTTTACATATACTATAATGGGAGCCAGAGAGGTTTTGCTTAGTTGAGCTGGGTGGTTAATGGTATCAGCATCAAGCACTACCAACTGAAGTGTCCTTGCTAATTCAAAAATCCGTTCAATTTCACTTTGAACTTCAGCTGCAGATAAGTAGAAAATTAGAGTTATGAAAATATTACAAAGCAATTGGTTTTAAGAAATGTAAAAATGTGGTAAACTGGTGTGTTGCTCTTCCTCAGGCTGACAGGAGCCATTAGCCATGCACATCCCTGGCACATTAGGGAAATGAATATGATGTTAATGAGAACATTTTGCCCCTGGTTTATTGCCCTTGCAGGCAACACTGCCTGCCTTCTCTCACCTCCACTGCTTCCTTCAATCCCAGCCTAGAGACTTTCTTACTAGACCTCAGTCCATGTATGTAAGCAAAACAGAGGTAAGAATGCCTGCTGCATCACACGGTAATCTTACTGTGTCATTAATTCTCTACATGTAAATAATTTCAGCTTAGAATTTAATCTTATGTAGTAATCGATTTGCTTCAACTTATCAAAGCTCTGGAAAACAGTTTCTTTCACATACTGGCCTCAGTATGGTACAATATTAAAAAATTGATTCCTATGTGTGAAATAATGTTTTTAAAAATTCAGTAATCCAAATAATGCTATGGCAGCCTTATCAAAACCCCAGGAGCTCTATAAAGGTAATTTTCCCAGAAAAAAACTTTTCCTCTGGTAACTCAGGTGCCCTGCCTCAGCACCCTGCCTGACTGGCAGTAGTTTTCAGGGCAAATCTCTCCAAGGCAGATGGACTACATCCACTTTCACAAGTGATGTAGAAACTGTCTTATTCCCAAATGAAACAAAACTAAATCTTGTGACAGCAAAATCATCCTTGAAATGGAATCACATTTTCCTGCTCAAGTCTTGCTATAGGCTGACATCACAGAGAATTTACAGAAGTTGGATGATTTGTACAAGATTATAAAGAAAGTTATAGAGTCAGACAAGATTGGAATTCCTATAGGTTCTTGTTTAAAGGTTGTACTCCATGAACCAAAACCAGAGTATATATCTAGCCCATTCAAAGTAAATATTAGGAGATAACCAACAGAAACTTAAATGTCAACAAAAAGTACTAAAAGAATTTATTTATTAGAGAGTTTCTTGAAATTACACTATCAGCATTTTATCTGTTATGCTGGCACAAGCATTACATTTGTTTGTAAACACAGTCTATCTGGTCTGGCTAGAGAGAGTTTTCTACAGCGAAAGGTAGAAACCTTCCAGAGGTGTGAAGAGATTGATTTTTGTTATCTTAGAATAGCAACTGTATAAATTAGGTACCATGATAAGGTTGCAAAATTTACAAAAGAGAGCAAAGCATCCCAGCTAGTCTCCATTTAGCTCAAAGTCTTTTGGTTCCAAACCAATAGGTGGCTACTATGATCATTTTATACATGAAGTAACATCTTAAATGGCCATCAGAAACTCTATATATGATGCTTTCTGTTGAAGGAGGTTGACATTGTTTTGGATCTACTAGAGATCACCTCCATCAATTAGTAGTTATCTGGAATTTTGGCTGAGTATATGCCAATCAGTCTTTTACAGCAAAGAACATTAGGAGATGTGCACTGCGTGCTGGTATGGAAAGCATTGGTGTGTGCTTTCTTGCTTGTTGATAAAAGCACTGTATCCCAGCTGCTGTCTGAAATAGGACCATGTTTTTGAAGACGGGACTTCTGATGGTTCTTGGCACGTTCATGATCACATTTTCTGCAACTCTGTTACACAGAGATATTGTTGGAATGACTGAACACCATTATCTCCATGATTTAGTAGGAGATAGTCCATAGTCTATCCCTAATTTAAGTCCAAATGACAACTAGAATAAACATACCAGAGATAATTTGTCATACCATTCTGATGATGAGTTTGGATCACTTTTCTGCAATTTCAAACCAGGCTCAACACTTCAGTCACTATAACAATATCAGTTAATGTATCATTTTAAGACCATTCCAGACTGCTAAAACCCCTTGTTCAAGACAATTTATAACCAGCAAAGTCTGTCTTTTTGCCAGTGTATCATAATTTTGTCTGGGAAAGCAGTATTTGCTACACTGCTGGAAGCACTTTTCTACTGGTATAGAATACATCTCTGTGAACTACATTTCCTGCTATACTTTTTGAAACAACCCTTTGCCAGGGCAAAGTATGCCTCAGGGTGTCTTCTACTGTGAAACATACCCAGGGCAATAATTGCAGGTAACTATGCTGCTATGAACCAGTAGCTTCCACTTGAGTCCAAAGATGGGTATCTTTTCCATCAATTAAAAAGTATTTAAGTACTTATTTTTCTTAACTTGGGTATAGGAAAAAAGTTCAAGGAACTACACTGCATGGTTGATGAACTAATATGTTGTGTCTCTACTTCTCCAGTCAAGAATGGATGGAAAAAATGTCACAGAGACTGCCAAGAGGTCCTGATCTCCTGTCCTTTAGAGTATTTCTTCAGCTTCTGAAATAGCCTGCATTTTGTTTTAAATCCTCCTGTATTCTAACTTGTAACTACACTTAAGATTGTTGCAGTTATTTAAATAACAGTAGCTTCTCTTTTTAGATGAAAAAGGCTTTATCTAATGCTGCAGCTTTGGTTTTCACTTTTATTTATGTATTTATTAAAAAAAAATTCTATACCTGTAAAGAATCTTTCCTAACAAGACACTCAACACAAATTTTCTCTCAGACTTTTGACCAAAGTAAGCAAGGAACCCTAAATGTCACAAGGGGATAGTAACACAAATGCCACAGGTAGCTAAAATGGGGAGCTGAGAACAATGACAGTGTGGTATCTTCAAAGCAGTACAGTAATAGCTTAGCAATCTTGGCACCTCCATGAATATAATCTATTTATAACATTCCTTCTGATGTACTGGAAAAGCATAACAGTGAGGCTGCAACAGTTAACTGAAATAAATTTTATTTGCCAATCAAAAGGAGAGCCATAAATATAATAAGATCTTATGCGACTATCATCATGAAATGCTGGCGGGCAGCTACAACACTCGAAACCAGAAATAAGCTATCAAACTTTAAAGTGACCCTTACAATCTATTTGATAGGGTCTCCTTAGTAATCAGAAAGGGAATATATTTTAAATGACAGAAACACTCAACTATTTATTCGATACAATAGAGAGTCAGCTCTAAGAAACAAGAGGTAGACATCTCCCAGCCAACTTTAAATATTGCACATTTAAAGTTACTCCCATATAATAATTCCAAATATCCCTACAAATATCCCTACCCTGAAATTAATAGAAATTCCATGCAATGAGAGCACAAGTAAATGACTCATTACATTATGGGGCAGACAAATATTCCTTACACCAGTTGGACCTTACAAGTGACTTTCAAGAAAAAAAAATTAGCATTTCATTACAATAATCTCATTTAAAGTAAGGCAAACACAGAGCAACACTGCATTGCATCTATGTCAATTCACTAACAACAAGATGAACTATGGTGGAATTTAGGGCCACTTATACAATGCCACAGTAAATGAACATTCTCTACTCAGATGGGAAACACAACCCTCCTTCAAAGCTGGGCAGAAAGCATCCATCACAGCCAGCAGTCACTGGGACACCCAACTTGACAGAGCAGTAGCTACATAACACTGTTTTAGAAGACTTTTCCAGAAGACTCTGATGAGATGACAGTTCTATGAGGGGGATGCGATGCAAAATGGCCATGGTTCTGGACTGCAAAGGCCAAATTAGAAACCACACAATACTGCTTATACACAGGAAGGAAGTTTTGAACTTCAGCAGG
>NW_010172854.1:0-4763 GCF_000695765.1 Mesitornis unicolor | reverse complement strand
AGCTCACATACTGTCAACTGAGTACAGTATGACTTTAATATCCTATTCAATTTCACAGAATCACAGAATATTAGGAGTTGGAAGGGACCTCTGCAGATCATCCAGTCCAACTCCCCTGACAGAGCAGGATCACCTATACCAGGTCACACAGGAATGTGTCCAGGCAGGTTTTGAATGTCTCCAGAGAAGGAGACTCCACAACCTCTCTGGGCAGCCTGGTCCAGTGCTCTGTCACACTTACAGTGAAAAAGTTTTTCCTTATGTTCACATGGAACTTCCTATACTCCAGCTTGCTCCCATTGCCCCTTGTCCTGTCACTGGACATCATTTGACTTTGTCTACTTCTCTTTGGTATTGGTGGCACTGTTTTTTCATAAAAACAGATTAGTCAATCATTACTTGGACTGCAACAGCCACAGAAAAAAATGTTCTCTTTGTCTAAACAGAACTCCTGATATTACAGATGTATAGCATGAAAAGAACATACCTATGTTAATGCATGTAATAAAAAAATTATTAGCAACATCTCGCACAACTGGCTTTTGAATGATTTTATAAATTAAGGAGAACAAACATCCTTAGCCATGATTTTTCTTATGCTAATTCTTTAATACAAGCACACTTCAAAATAATTAATCACTAAATTCCATGAACATAATTAAAGAAATGAGAAGTTTAAGGTGTATGCGCCTGGCATGGCATGGTGTGGGTTAAATGCCTCAAAGCAGGTGATTCTCAAGGAGCGACCCCCAAGTGGCAGGAGTGGCCTTGCTGGAGAGCATGTCCAGACCTACCCAGGTGAGGGGCGTGTCATGACCTGCTGTGTGCCCTATCACCTGGTACAGGCAAGGGGGGTGGGGGAAGAGTTTAAATACCCCCACTTAAGCCTGAGACCGTGTGTTCACCTGCCATCTTCCAACCTGGACTCAACAAAGAAACTGCTTGTCCAGCTGCCATCTTAAACATGTGCTGATACACCAGAGACCTTGGAAGTGGTGACTATCTTTCACCTTTTCTACTTCTCTGATATCTATTTCTTTCTTTACTCTCCCTTTACTCATTTTCTTGTTCTCTTTTCCTTTTTCCGACACGTGCGGCTGCAGTGGGCTCTAGCTGGCAGTTTAGGTTTTGGGTTTTGATTTTGATTAAGACAGTATTAAGCTAAGTTGTCTTGGTTCTGCTAGTCAAATTATTTTAGTGTTGCTAAGTTGCACCATGTTCCGGTAATTTTGGGGCCATTTCGCTTTCTTGTCTGTATTCCGTCACCTATGGGTTGTTGGAAAGTTTGAATCCAGTGTTTTTCAAGGCATGTATCTTATTTAGTAAAAATATTGCTTACACTCCTCTCCTGAGTGATTTGTATTGCTCTGTCGTCATGCCGGGATAAAAGAGCTCACTTTTTAAAGCGGGCCGTGACATAAGGCAGTCTCAGGAATTCCAAAACAAATGCAAAAGAAACAAATAGGCTATATATCCCCAGTGCCTTAAAAGCCCATAGAAAATATTGCTCCAAAAAACAGCTGATAAATGGAAAGTGGTCATATCTGAAATCCAAGAAAAAAAGAAAAAAAAGGAAGCGATGACTACTGAGTTCTGCCCACACACCTCTTAATTAAGAAGTATATCATGAGCTTGACTCCCAGAATTCAAATTTTAAATTTTAATTTGTGAGCACGTGTGTGTATGCACATGCTTATATTGTGGGCAAAATCACCAAAGTGTCTACATTAGGTATTGCTTTAAGCAAAATGCAGGTACTTGATCACGGCAGGCTAACCCAGACTACATTAAATGCCTGTGCTCACTGTACATGAAGTGGAGAGACCAAGATGGTACTGAGGGTGATCCAGAAAGCTAAACAGTATGTGAGCAGTCTGGAGAATGTCAGTAAGAAACCCCACATGTAGGTAAGCACTTGGCTTCTATTTTCTTGTCTTACACTTTACTCCTCTCAAGCACTGAGGTTGCTCTGGGTAGACAGGGAGGTAACAGTGGGGTCATGCTGGATGAGGATAGTCAGCTCCATCCCTTCCCCAGCCAGGAAGGTTCAGCCTTGTGATCTCCAGGCAGGAGTAATGTCCCACCCCACACTGGAGGCAATGCTAGGGAGGCAGAAGCCTCTGTGCCTCCCTTCTAGGATACCCAGCTAAAAAGGAAAAAGTCCTGGAGGGGAACTTAAGCAAGTAAGAGGGAATAAATGTTCTAGCTTAGTCCTCAGGCAATGGGCCAGAAGATACCTGAATTACAGGTGTTTTAATCAAATTGCTAACATAAATGTAGTTTTGTGAATATAATTACATTTCCCTGGTCTCAACCAAATCCCTTATCCACTAACTTGTTACATAAAAAGGGGAGGGTGGGAGTGGGAGGATGACAATATTTTCCAGGGAAAGCAGCTGCATGTGTTACTCATGCTTAACAGAGGGGGCTGCTGCAAAGGATAAGGCAGAAAGAAGCAGAGTGTATCTGCTGCTCTGCCTGGTGCTTCCGTCTGGGCTCACTGAAGGGGAGCTGTGGTGAGGTGCTGCTGGAAAATAGGGTTTTTCTCTTTCTGCCTGCTGAGGTTCCATTTAGACAAGAATTCAGATGGCCTTGCATGCAGACACATCCAATTGGTATTTACAGATACAATGTGATGTTTGGAAACCTCAACATAACCAAGACCTATTTATAATGGACTAACATCTCCTGAAGTGCAATACTGTAACTACGTGAAAATACAAAACAGATAGTGTCATTTCAAAATACTAAATGGCACATATAAATGTCTATTTCCTGCCCTATTTCTCTGGGCTAGCAAAATAACAGCATTCATGGAACAATGCTTCTTATGCCAGGTTTAAACTGGAAGTAAATTTTAACAGCCTATGAATGGAAAAGCTTGAAATCAGCAGATTGCAGCAGAAACATGAGTGGTTGAGCACTGCACAGGGCAGAGCTGCACTGAGACAACTGCTCCAGGTAGAACTGCAGACACTCCCAAAGGTGCCATGCAACAGCACAGGGCTGCATCCATCGTTAAGCTCCTCTCCACTCTGAGCAAGTAATTGGGATAGTAAAATTGGGCAAAGAAGCAGTCTAACCTTTATTTTACCCAGAGGGCCAAGTAAGTGCCTCTGCATAGTTCATAATGGATATCATCACATCAGGCTGGCACTAACTTGGCTATTTCTGCACTATGCCTCATTTCTCAGTGTAGTCCTATAGGATTTTACAGCTCTGGTCCATTTATAGACATTGAGTGTTCCCTAGGTTTATTGTTTTATTCAGAACACACATAAATAAAAATGCTCAGCGTTTCTCACAGATAAGATGTGGAACCATCCATACGATGTGCTGGCTATTCAACCCCTCCTGTTGATGGTATACCACTCGCAAAACATTTGCGTATTCACTGAGTGGGAGAGATACTGACTCTGTAGCCTGATGCTTAGAGTGGGAGGCAAAACACGTGGATTCCAGTTCTTACTTCAGGGAAAGTTTAATTATGCAAAGTGCGTAAGACTTGGCAGGACCAACTGACAACCACCGTAAAGGTGATCATAGCCCTGTCACAGTGATGGAAATTATGAGTTGATGCCTCTGTTAGCAGAGAAGAGAAATGAATCCAGATTCTTTGGTATTCTGGTTGAACAACCAAAACCCCTGGTCTTGGATAAAATGAGGACACAGACACCAACTTTTATCAATTCCATGTGCCTATGAGAAAGAAAAAATACTGTATCAAGTCAACCTAGAGGTGTGGACAGTTTCAAAGGAAGCAAACTGTATTCTTAAGCAAACAGCTAACTTGCTAAAAATATTTAATTCACCTATCCAGGTATCTTAGTTATTATACAGATATCTGTGACCTTAAAAATTACTCTAACAGATTGCTATATTGCTTTGTCTCTAGCATGGTTTTTTTTCAAGAGATAGTTATATATCATATGTATTTCAGTGCAGCACCATGACAAAATATAACGACATGTTGGTGAAAGCTATCTCTTGACTTAAATCAAGATGATTTTTTTTCCTCCTTTGGAAGCACTCAGGAAGATTAATTAAAACATTTTGCTAAAAAAAGTATTCATAAGTTAGAATATCAGAAAGTTAGTACCAAACTTCTAATGCAGAACTACCTGGAGAATTCATTAGAGAGACTTTGACTGATGTTAACAAAACCAAGGCTCGGCCAGCAGGATAGAAGAGCATTTTGAGACATGTGAAGCTCATAAATTATAGCAGGTTCAGGATCTTCATGCCACTCATTCCGCATCTGTGTGTAAGGAGATGTGCAGCCACATCCTCTTGATAATCCAAAAGCTCTTGGCTGCTATATTACAGCATTCTGGTTCAAGGCAACTTCAGGTTTAGCAAATTACTTTACCATATTTGTGGATTTAATGCCTGCAAGTGAGAGTTCTGGACATTCATCTCAGCTATCTTGAAGGTAAATTACAAAGGGACAGGCAGGATTTTCCATAACACATGAAACATCTTTTTTCTTCTCGTTGAACTATATTAGATCCATGACACTTTGGAACAGAAATACACTCTTGGTCATATCCCAAATTTGCATTCTTGTTCTACAGTCTCCGTAAGTAGGGAAGGACTTACATGAGGCTCACCTAGAACTCTTCTAAGTTTAATTTTATATTTATAGCCAGGGAAGCATTTACTTGAACCTTATCATATATAATAACTGTCAATAAATTACCAAACATGGAAAGTACACAGTAACTTTACCATATGTGTGTATATATATATATATAATGTGTGTG
>NW_010172853.1:0-10277 GCF_000695765.1 Mesitornis unicolor | reverse complement strand
AAGACTGAGGCAAAGAAGACATTAAGTACCTTGTACTTAATGTACAATGTACTTTGGATTTCCCTGGTTTCAAAGCAGACTGCACAGGTTATCTATTCTCTTGTTTTCCCCCTCCCGGAGTGCCTGAGGTTAACAAGTCGTTCATAGATTTTTATGTTTATGTAATGTTTTCTTATATTAAATGGACAAATTCTGCATCCTGCTGAGCAACTGAAGAAGTTTGGTTTTATACAGTCCATACAGCTTATTTTTGGCTAGAACATTTTATATCTCCCATTCATCATAGAAAATCCTGTGTTAATATGAAAAAATACAAGTAAATTCATATAATTTGCTTTAATTGAAAAGCTAAATATGGGATTATTTAGACCACAATCTTGTAAGATATCATTCTCTCATAACAGAGTGATATTGTTTTATTTTACAGAAGTCTATAATCTATGAATTACATGTACATGTATTATGCAAATCTGAGCTGATTTGAGATTCTATGTGGGAATATACGTGCCCACAGGACTACAGAGGATCATATCATCTTTAATGCTAGGCTGATTAGCAGACTCCTTTTACTAGTCTGGGATTTTGGCTCACTAGCAAAATATTTCCCTCTGTAGAGCATCACTGTAGGAGTTCCTATCAGCTTGCATAAATCAAGTTTCCTCAGAGTTGTCAAAATTGCTACTCTACTCCTCACCGCCCCTCACTCCCCATTCTAATGGCTTTTTATTGCCTGGAGAAACTATGCACATTTCCACATTCATAAAAATGTTTCTAAAGGTGAAAAAGGAGTTCTTCAAATTAAAAAGTAATTGCCTGAGGCCTTGAGTGGAGCAGTAACGCTGAAATCAACATTCACTTTGAAGTTTTTAAAGATGTGACAAAAAATAAATCCACATCTCTTACACACTTGTTGCTAAATCACATACCAGCACATTGATCTCTCTACCCACTACAGTGCAATCAACACAACCTATAGAAATACCATAAACTACATATAGCAACACTAGATGCTTCTCTCAGATAACTGGTCTGAATCTTTGTGCCCCAACAATACCTCACTGGTCTTAATGGAATGAAATAATTTACATGATCCAAAGACTTGGCCCTGAAATATGGAACTTTAACATTCATACCTTTCTACAGACACAAGGATACATATGCACAATCACATGGTGCAATGAAGAGGTGATGACTATTTCACAGCTCTCAGCAAAAAAAGAAACCAAACCAACTCAAGCTTCCTACTTAGTCCATTACTATAAATGGACTCAGTAGTGAATATGAAGACTGTGTCTTTTCTCATCTTTGATCTACCAAAGCATCATTATAGCCCTCTTCCTTCCTTTATGTTACAGATGAGGATATACAATAAAGGAGAAGCTTGAAGAGAAACAGAAATGAGGAAGTTTCCCCCATGCAGGGCTCTGTTCATATAAATAATCAAGTAACCACATTATTTAGAAAACGTTGAAAATGGATTATTTCCAAACCATTAAGAACACCAGAACTTGCCAGTGTGATGACAGCTGAGTCAGTTTTGGGTAAATATTCTGATGACCTGAACTCTCTAAATGTCAAAAAGAATAAATACAAAAACTTGAGAGAGAGAGAGATTTGGAGGACAAAAAAACATGCTCTCAGAACCAAAGAGATACCAGTGGAAGACTTGTTTCTGGCATCACAAAGAGTATTTAAGGATGTGAAAAAGGACTGGCATCAAAAACAGAAGAGGTGGGTTTTAATCAGGTTCAACTTCAGACATCTAAATTATGAGATCAGTCTGTTCCTAAGATCGCTAGAGATGAAAATGGAAATCTCATTTTGGGGTTCCAGGTCAGCATGTGGAAGACTTTCTCTGTCTCCCTCTTCTCATTGACCATAAAGGGATCCAATTATAATGAAAACCTCAACATTGATCTCTTAAATCCTTTTCTCTACAAGAGCTATACCAATACTCATGGAGAGTCTATGGCGGCTATGCTGCTCAGTAAGCCAGCTACAATCTTCCACCATCAAACTGAACTAGTAGGGCCAGCACATGCTAGTAGCTTGGGTAGACTGAAAAGCCTCAGCTCACATATCTCCTGCTTGTCCTTGCTTTTCTCCAATCTCTTATTTTCTAATTTAAAGCATGAGTAAGAGCACTAAATGTAGTGCCAGCACCACCTATCCTCACTTTAGTGACCAAAGGACAATGAAGGCAAAGTGGCTTGAGGAGTAAGGAGATACAGTCCCCTCTCCCTTGGCTTTCCTCTTCCACTGCTCTACCTTGGTCTGGGCAACCTATACAAGCTTGAGGTGCCACATACCATCACAGCTTCTTTCTAGGTATCCTGGGCCTGTATTTGCAGTCAGTCCTCATCATTTTATTTGAGGCACAGTAGCACCTACTGACACCTATAGTCACATATAACCTAAGATAGGATACATCAGAGCAACTACAAGTCCCTGTAACCAAACTAATATCCCCAAGCTTCTTTTATAAACATAAAATCTTGTTTGCATGATTCTTACCCCAGACATCAATACTTAACTCATTCTACAGATGTGTTTCTCACCTCAACGCTGCTCACTTTTCTTTCAACCCTTGCTCTGGGCACATTATGCACATTGATATTGCTAGCTTTTGACTAGAGAAAAAGACTATAATTTGGTCCTCCTGCTAGAGAGCAATATTGTAATCACTCACACAAGACCTAGACCTTCCTAACAATGACACATTTGGAGCAGTCCCTTTTGCCAAGTTTGCAAGTGCCTCACCTTTCATCAGTATTTTAAATTGTGATGTAAACTGTAACAAGTGAGACTTTGCAAATGGGTGAAATGATGTAGAACATTCAATTACAACGTCTCTGCATGAGCCAGTGGCAGCCTCCCAAGGTTTTGGTTTGCCTTACAGGACATCCTAGTTTGACATCCATGCATGGCTCCATTCTGAGAGATGTTTGGCATAGTACAGAGACAAGTGCTAGAGAGGCAGATGTCCTACTTGCTACAGAGCCACTGGTGAAAGGAAAGCGTGTGTATCATTCCATGGTAGTATGTGGGTGAATAAAGTACAAACAGAATCTCAAAGAAGACTCACCTAGACAGCTTGGACAGAAGCAATGAGCGTGTAAGGTTAAAAGGGTGAAAAATTATAGCAGATACATGCTGGAGAGAAGGAGGGGAGAAAGCAAACAATTTCTCAGTAATGGTTACCTGTAACATTTTCAGACACCTATTTTCACCACATGCTTATCATTACCAAACATTCTGTTGCAACTCTGAATTTTTTTTTAAACTCCAAAAATAAGAGATCTCACCATGACTGTCAAAATGACACAGAAAAGTACCATGTCAAATCACAGTAATCACTCCAAAGCAAAGTAATAAAGGTATACTAAGTTTTAAAGAATAAGCTAAATTAAGAATAAGCACAATTGCCAAGTGTAAGAAACTACAAATTGTGTCTATCCGTTGCAATCTTTATGTGATATTCACAGCATGAGAAAAACAAAATTTTCTATGGCTATTATTATTTACTGGGCAAATTAACTGAATTGGGTTGGGAATGGCAAAACATCAGTCCAATGGTGTGAGTACAACCATTGCCAAGTATTGGATGCAGATACCCATAAACCTCACAAGAAGGTTTCTTGCAGAAAAGGAGATCCAGAATACTGGTAAAAAATATCCAATAATGTCATCAAAGGTAGAGCTCATTAACATATTAAATGTGCTCAGTGTTCAAGAATTTCTAAAATGTTACAATTTTCTGATATTTTTAAATACAAATGTTGCAATGATTTTAAGGAAGGACTGCAGAATAAGATTTTTTAAAAAGTAGATTAGCTCTATTTAATTTTAGACAAATCTTTTGTTTTTTTAGTGGAGAGAATTCTCCTTTTAAAAGTAACCAGATCTACCTATAATTCAACTTTAACTATAAAATTGAAAAGATACTATTCCAGGAAGAAAATCAATAATGTTTGAAATATAAAATTTTGTTTGTTGAAGTCTTTGGTTTTGTTGTTGGTTTTGGGGGTGTTCAGGCTTTTTTTAGGCTGAAGACAGGGAAGTTAGGAAGCATTTTCTTCTTCTTTTTCGTTTTATCTGGGTAACTCAAAGTGCTACTACTTATACAGTTTTACAAAGGGACACTGGCTTCCACACTAGAATCTAAAATGATTAAAGTCTTCCTTACAAGGTTACCTCCAGCCCTTACATATGAACTGAAATCAACACTATTTATGGATGATAGTGTCAGCAAGAAAATAATACAGCCTTTTTTACCTTGTAACTAAAACTCTTAGTTTACCTTTAACCAAGATAAAAACATGTCTTTGTTTACAATTTCACTGGTTACAATTTAATCCTCTGCCAGATCATTAAAACTTTTATTTGCAAATCTGCATCCAGTTTTCATTGTTCTTTTAACAGAATCCAACTTCTAAATAATAATCTCCTCTGTTTTGAATTTTATATTTGCATTAAATAGACGTGAGTCCTTCTTAACTATACGGGATAGTCTCTAATTAAACTATAAACAACATAGAAGTTTTGAGGCTCATGAAAGGTACAGTTAGTCTGGGGATACAACATTCGCGGAAAGTATTTTAACTCATGTGAAGTAACTTTAACTTGGTCAGGATGATTTAATGAGAGCCGTTACCTGGAGGGTAAGTGAATATTTGACAGGCCTTAAGTGTGTAGTGGCAGGTGACTGACTAACACGTGTGTAATATTTAGTGTGCTTGCGAGTTGTGATAATGTGTTCCATGAATTGCCTGTGGGCTGTAATAGTGAATTTCGGGAATCTCTTGTGGTCTTACTAGTGTAGTCTTGCTTTTAAACTGCAATATGGCATTTCTCCTTTGTATCTGTAACACCTGCAATAGTGATGTATTGAATCTGCATGTGTTGTTCAAATAAATTGTTTGTTTGAACCCTGAAGTCAAGTCTCTTTTCATCTCAACATGCTCCAAAAAAAATCCAGGCCACAGATTTTTCAAGAGGACTGATTCCTATTTTCATTTTTTTTTTCAGGCCATGTAATGGCAACTGCAAATTTATACTTCTTTGGCAGTTCTTGGTCTTTTTATGAAAAATGAAAACTTTCTTTCTAGTAAGCATTAGTCCAGCATTCAGATAACTTCAGCAACTGAAAAGCAGCATTATACGTTATTTCTCTAGGACCTGGAGAATGGCACAAGGAGAACCATGTAACAGATTTTAATGGAGAAAAAATATCACAATATAATCAGTCTTCACTGAGTTACTGGAGTAAGTATTGTGTAATCTCCTAGATGGTACCCTTATGAAATTATTCCTAATGCCTTCTTGCTTTTAAAGCATTCAGTCAGATAAGATTACATTTTGCTATATATCCCAAGATTATGACTAGAAGTATATTTCTTTGTTAAATTAAATGTTAATTTTTGCCAAATTTCTATTAGAATTGTCAATTAGTTTAATAAAATCTATTAAGCCTATTAACCTAAACAAATGTTATGCAATTTATAAGTATTTCTTCCACTATGCAATGCCAATATATTTTACATTATTAGTTCATTAATACTGGAAAAAATCGTAAAAATATGGTACAATAATCTGCAGTATATCTATTCAAATGTTGGTTTGTTAATATTCTATATTTCCTCAAATCTCAACTGTACTATTTAGTTTTAAGCGACATCAAGAAGTATAATACATAATGTACATTATGTACAGTATAAATATGTAATGTATTGTATAGTACATAGTGTACTATTTTATAGGCATGTCCCATTTAATTTGAAATATCACCTTCTTTTATTCTTACAGACAAACTGACAAGCTCAAGTTTCAAAATGTTCATATTTCCAAATTTGTAATAAAATAAAACCAGAGTCTGATTTATATTTTTGAGGAATGAAATGCTACAAATCGATAATTACTACACTAAAGAATTTATCCAAAGCCAGTCACTTCAATCTCTGCTAATTAGACAACATCTCTCAGCTTCCAGAGAACAGTCATGCAATAGATGACTTGGTTTTTTGGGTGTTTCTTTTTTAATTAACAGACAAAAAAAATGCACTAATAAAGTAACTAATCTTCTAGTGCTACTGAAATGCAGATAATTCTGTAGTTTGCTATCACTTCAGTTTTGTTTTCAACAGTGGGTACAATCTGCTTTACGTGTGTTAATTTGTGTCAAAGTTTCATATCTCTGGCAGTAATCACTTATTATATAAAAATACTCAGTATTCAGCAGCATGATATTAATTAGTCTCCATTTTCCAGATTACCAGTTTCTTCAACATGATGATGCATGAGATTTAATAATGCTGTTAAATTAAAAACACAGGAATTCGGGGCGGGAAGGGAACCACCTTTTTTGTAACATTGGAGGCCAAACAGTCTCAAACAATATTGCACTCCTGAAAGTTATTTACATTTCATATTTGAATAAAAGCTTAGAAAAAACAATCTGATATGTGTCACTGTCTTCATCAGTTAAGCACATGAAGAGCATAACCAGTGAGTGGAATGGGAGGGACAAAAAAAAAAAAGTAAAAATTGACTTTTTTATTTTTAAAGAAGTCCTTTATACACAGAATGGGAATACAACAATTTGCTCTTACTTACCTGTAACTAAATACTAAATCAGCATTATTAGCTACTGTTGAACTGTATATTTATGTACATATACACATACACACACATATGCATAGACTCTGGAATTGTGTGTTGCATTTATATACTCTAAATGATTAATATATATGTCTCTATTGCCTTCTGCTAGTCCGCTATGTCTGCTTAAGTAGCAGACTCTAGTACAAAAATTATTACTACAGATATGGACCTAACAATTCCAAATTACAGAATCAAGATAGAAAACACAGATCACCTACAAGAAAGTGAATCAGTCATTAAATAAAATTCAAAACTTATTTTTTCATTATTTAAGTCAACTAAATTTTAGCTCAATTTTATGAGATACAAGACTGCAGATCATAGAAACATAGAATCATAGAATGGTTTGTGTTGGAAGGGACCTTAAAGATCATCCAGTCCAACTGCTATTCAATGGGCAGGGACACTTTCCACTAGAACAGGTTGCTTAAAGCTCTATCCAGCCTGGTCTTGAACACTTCCAGGGAGGGGGGATCCACAACTTCCCTGGGCAACCTGTGCCAGTGTCTCATTACTCTCAGAGTAAAAAAATTATTCTTTTTATCTAATCTAAATCTACCCTCTCTCAGTCTGAAATCATTGCCCCTCACCCATTACAAGCCCTTGTAAAAAGTCCCTTCCCAGCTTTCTTGTAAGCCCCCTTCAGGAACTGGAAGGCTGCAATAAGTTCCCTCCAGAGCCTTTTCTTCTCCAGGCTGAACAACTCCAACTTTCTCAGCCTGTCTTCATAGGAGAGGTGCTGCAGCCCTCGGATCATCTTTGTGGCCCTCCTCTGGACTCGCTCCAATAGGTCCACATACACCTTATCTTGGGGACCCCAGAGCTGGACTCAGTACTCCAGGTGGGGTCTCACAAGAGCAGAGTAGATGGGGAAAAGTCACCTTTCTCAACCTGCTGGTCACATTTCTTTTGATCAGAGGTGTTCTGTTTGGAGACTTAGCATGCTATACACAAAATTATAATTTTTCCTGTAAGTAAACAATCTAAAATATAACTATGTATGTGGTATTATTTGACTGGGAAAAAAGTTCAAAATATATAAAAACTTAACCATCACAGGACAAAGGTCAGTACTGAAAACTACATTTAAGAAGTTCAATGATACAATATGAAATACTCTCCATTAAATATATTGCAGTTACATTTACACTGAGACTGATCACACTAAAAACAGAGAACACTGAAGCAAAGTCAGGGAATTATGATACAAGTTTAAGAAAGACCAGAAAGTAATGTTGTTTTTTTTTTCTAGTTGGCCTGTAGTCTGTCATTAGATTGTCAGTGTACTTGGTGTTTGATCCTTTCGATTTATTCATGAGGGTAATCCATTGCTGAAAATAGCAAATTTCATGTAGAAAAATAGAACAATTCCTCTTGCTTTCCACAGAAAGCTTTGAATTTTCTTCAAAACTCATTCTACAGTCAAAAAAGCAGTCAGAGAGAAATCCTCAAATTTTCAATATACATATATAATTTTTTCAAAAAAACAAAATGTCTAAGCAGCTCAATCAGACAACTGGCACAGGTTGCCCAGGGAAGTTGTGGATGTCCCCTCTCTGGAAGTGCTCAAGGCCAAGTTGGACAGGGATTTGAGCAACCTGGTCTGGTGGTAGATGTCCCTGCCCATGACAAGGGGGTTGGACTGAATGATCTTTAAGGTCCCTTCCAACCCAAACCATTCTATGAGTCTATATTTATCTGGGTTTTCCCTTACATCATCTCAGAGGATACAGACTTAATTGCTCAATATCCTGCTGTCATCAATTTGTCCTAGGTTAAGTATTTTCTAGTAATACATACATGTCCTCTGCTAACAGATGCAAATGTCTTTAGGGAAACTGTTTCTTAGCTTTAATAAGCACAGCGTTGAAAGTAAAATAATCAGTTTCAATAAAAGAATTCTGAATTAATTTAATAGAAAGTGTACTAGTTCTTGTGAAGATAGTATCAAATTTAGTTGAATACATTAAACCAAACCAGGGCATAAATTACCTTATATTGCTCCCTTTTCCACTTTCTTAAACTTGCTATAGGCTTTGATTTCTATTGCTTATTCCATCCATTTTACAGTTTCTGCAGAAATTCTTATGTTTTCTGAAACCTGAAAATCTTACGGATTCAATTTCTGAAATGTTTAGTGGGGAAATAAAAGTTCAACTAAAGATGCTATTGGAAGTTGGCTGCTAAGATGCCCCTCACTTTTCGCAAAGTTCTGCATGACCTCAAATTAGTTAACAAATGAAACACCAGAACTCAAGACATCTATTAATATAACCACAGTTTTTAGTAACCATTCAAATATAAAACCTTTACAACACAGTTGGATTTCTATTTAAAAATCAATGCAAAACCACACAGCTCCCTCCAGTTTTCAGTGCTAAGCTGTACCACTCAGACCAGGCTGTCCAAAACTGCTTCAGCTGAGCTGAGAAGATAGTACTATGCTACTTGATGGTTTATTTTTCAAACTCAGCAACATATCACTGCTTACTTCATAGAAAAGGACCTGAAGAATCCCCACTGCATATTTTGAAATGCCCGAGGGGTGAGCTGGCATCCACCAAATGCCATATGTCCAGGGATTTCATAAAACAAAGACTAATGCTAAAGTAACTTTCTTCCCAAACATCACGCACTGGTATTCTGGAAGACTATTCCTTTTCCCACTGCCCACAGGCACAACTGCAAACCTCCTGCTGCTTCAGTGCTTCTAAATACACAACACAAACTGTGACTACAATGTACAGAAGCACACTACACTGAGAACTGAAGTATTTTAGCATTTTCATCTACAAAATGTGCGAGAACCAAAGGATGCAGATACACTCATTATCTCCCATTAGCCCTAACAATGTACACATACACTTGAATATCATGCGCAGTAAACTTAAAAAAGCTTTTACACTTCAGTACCCAGATTCTCTTTGTCTAACAATTTGTAGGGAATAAGATCATCAAATCTTTAAAATTGATAATTTACATTCGGTTTCCACATTGTCGGCATCGACTCTATTTTTCCTTAATTTATGGTCCAAGCTGTAACAGAGTGTTAAAAAAGTGCCTTAGAAAAAAGATTAAACATATACATAAGCCATTCAAAACTAAATTTCAAAATCTAAAATTCAAACACAGTCCCAAAAAATCTGCTAAAAATGTTCATGAGAAAAAAAGTAGTGAATTTAAAGTGGCATTCATATTCAGTTAATAGCTCCAGGAAAATAATTATCTTTTAGATACTATTTTATGGCTTAAATTTCATTTCACAGTTCTTTCATTTGCTTTCTAGGAAGGATTTTGTTGAAGATGAGTTTATTTATCTATTGCAGCTTTAAATCCAAACCAAAATTGGTTAAGGTAAGTTTGCAATATTGAAAATATAAAGTAAGAGGAACATATAAATAAATCAAAATATCTTTAACATGAAAAAGAAACATTAAAGTATTCAATGTTTCTGTGCAACCTCAGCCCCAAAACCATATCCAGTTATCTGTTAATAAGCAAAACCTAATGTTTTCTGTTGACATAGTTAAGTCTTTAGAAAAAGACACAGTTTTAATTAGTGATTTACAAAAAGAAAAGAAGTGCTTCATATCACAGAATCACAGAATCGCTCGGTT
>NW_010172852.1:6114-17255 GCF_000695765.1 Mesitornis unicolor | reverse complement strand
AGGGAGTAAGGGAAGGCCTGGGCAGTTCCTCTCCCAGCACAGGGCTGGCACCAGTTTGCTGCTTGATACATGGGCCATGAGGCCGGCGGGCAGCAGATGCCCAGGGTATTTTTTGCTCTAGTGTGGAAAGGGCCGTTTCTAGAAGAAAAGGCAAATCCCTCTGACAGCCGATGGGGACCTGACACCTCACTGTCCCCCACTGCCTGCCCCGGAGTGGCCCCAAGGACAAAAAGCTCAGCGGCTCTCTGCTTCCTGGCCCCGCTCCTTATCAACGTCCCACACCCACAGATGGAGAATTAATCTGCCGGGTTCCCGTATAAGAGATTGTGGAGTTGGCCAGTGATGAGAAATGACACAGGCCCTGCCACGTTGTTGGCCAGTGATGGGAAATGACGCGGGCCCTGCCACATCGGTGTACGTAGCAATCGCCGCCACCGCAGCGGCTACTCCAGCATTTTCCCGGCAAGTCCCTGCGATGTGCCAGGAGCCACCTGTGCTCACCCACTGGGGTTGCCTGTCCCTTTGGTGTGCCCAGAGCCCATTTAATCCTGTTGAGTGACAAATTCAAGCCACCCTTTGCAACTGTCACAGCAGGGAAACACTTTTTCTTTTTAAATAAAATCAGGATTCCCAGGTCATCTCAGCAGTGGGGACCTTAGGAGTTTACTAGGCAAAAATAAAGCCCCTTCTCAGCTGCCTGTGGTACAGAAAGCCACTGTGGGGCTGTCTGTGTGTCCTGTGGTGGTTGGTCCAAGATCTCCCCAAATCTCCCCATCAATCGTTTTTCCTTGTGCCGATGTGAGGGTTCGCACAGCAATTGGGACAGGGACCGGCTCCAGCTGGAAGCATCTACCCTGACGAAGGCTTTGTGCCCCAATTCCCCACACGGGTCCAGCTGGATCAGTGCCACCCCAAGGTGCCATGGGGCCAGCACCCCCCTGCTCCATGCTCTTGTTTGTGTCCAGTATCGTCCCTGTGCAAAAAAACATGATCTTTGGTTTTGCTGCCTCAGGACTGAACCGTTGCCCTCCCCGGGGACGAGTCCCTGAGTGCTGGCAGGGATTTAATTTATAGCGTGCGGTGATTTATGGTGGAGGTGGAGCGGGACGGAGCTGTCACAGCCAACACCGAAGGAACCCAAGAGCAGTGACTGTCCTGGTGTGACCTTACCCAGCCATGCGGGGCAAAGCCTTGGGGACAGACGAGTGTCACCTGAGGATAGCAGTGGCACCCAGAGGATGGGTCACAGGGTGCACTTGTTCAGAGTCACCCATCCCACTCCTGGAAAAAAACAGATGGGAGATTGTAAAATGCAAAATTGTGTCTCTAGTTGAGGGGTTTGCTCCTTTGTCCCCATCCAGGAGGGACATGGCGGGAGGTGGCATTGCCAAAAGGGACATGAGGTGACCTGAAGGTGATGTAAAGTGGAGTGAGCAGCAGTGGATGCGGTGTTGGCTTTGGGGAACTCAGCTGAGGAATAAAGCAAAGCAGAGGGGCTGTGGAAATAAGGGGCTACCACCTAACTGGGACAGCCCCTGTCGCCCTCCTGTGCTGAGGCTGTGAGGGGAGAGCAAAGAGAGTGCGAAGCCAGGCCCAAGAACCAACCCCAAACCTCAACTATGTCCCCTCAGCCCTTGGCCGCCTCCGCTCCCTCCCTGCCCAGCTTCTCCTTATCAGTGCGGGGCTCCACGGCCAGACCAAACAACCGCCCCCGCCGCCGCACGTTGAGGGCTGGGACCCAGACGATTAAAGAAAAGCATCTCCCCTTCTGCAGGGTGTCGTAATCCAGCCCTGGGTGCTTTCCCTGCCCTCCTCCTCTCCTGGGTGAGAGGTCTGCAGTTGCTCAGCTGTTTACCAGCTGTAGGATTTTTTCCCCTCCAGCTGTTTCTTTATTTTCACTACGAAGTGATGCAGAACCACCTCTGCCAAAAGCAGGTGAAAGCCCAGCGCCGATGCCTGCACTGGTTCAGACCAGCTAGGAGCTGAGGTGACAGGATGGGATACGAGGGGACACAGGGAGGTCCCTCTGGTGGGTTGGGGGTTGCCATGGGATGGGGGACAACCTGGGGTGCTGGGACAGGTGAGGTCACACCAAAAGCAGTGCTGGTTGAGGGCTGCTGGGGACCACTGGGAAATGTTTGAGGGATCCCAGGCCCCTTTTGAAGCCAGACCAGAGGTGTCCCCCATCTCCCACGTCACCAGAATCCCTCCTGGGACAGATGGGGACAGTGACTGGCCTTCCAGACAAGAAGATGATTTAGATGACAAATGATTTAGCTTTAATTTCATCCTGCTGCCAACCCGGTGTGTGCAGGTTCACAGAGACCCCCTGCACCATGCAAACTTCTTCCATCACATTTCTCACTCGCTGGAGCCTTTCAGGGACTTGGGCAGACCCCAGATCAGTCCTGTTTTGAGTCATTCCCAGGTCCCCAG
This sequence comes from Mesitornis unicolor, assembly GCF_000695765.1. NCBI lineage: Eukaryota > Metazoa > Chordata > Aves > Mesitornithiformes > Mesitornithidae > Mesitornis > Mesitornis unicolor. The sequence continues at coordinate 14,819 of NW_010172852.1, read as the reverse complement.
GCTGTTCCCACTGCTCAGGCAGAGGGAAAGCAAAGGGCCTCAGCACACACGGGCTGTGCCAGCCCCATTCCAGGCACCAGCACTGGGAAACACCTCGGTGAGCTCATATGGCTGTACTGGCAGCAGAACTACCTGATCACTAATGCTGATAACGGCCTTTTAACGGCTTTTACCCAGGCTCTCCCAGTGAGGTGACTCGGTTCAGCTTCCCACAGCCCAAAGGAGAAGGGAGGGAGGTGCAAAGAGGCAAAAATAAGATTGGGGAGAGCCAGGCCCAGGCTGTGCCAAGCCTTTTTGCCTTCCCGATGGGTATCGAGGCAGGCATCACACCCTGGGAGAGCCCATTTTCCTGCCACTCACCCCCCGCTAATACTTCCCAACTCTTTTCACCCAAATTGCACACAGAGGTAGGAGTCAAAAGGCTATTTCTATGCGCATCAGGAGAGTTGCTGATGGAGAGGAGAGGCAGCCCCTGCTGAGGAAAATTGCTGCAGCGTGAGCCCAGCCCTTCACAAGACATTGGAGCAGCCACCGAGCAGCAAAACTTAATGGGAAATTTGGCTTCCTTGGGCTGGCCGCTCGCGGCGTTGCTGGGTTTGTTTTGTTCTGGGCTTGAGATACCGGTCGGACAGCAAAAAATGCTTTGTAAGTGTTGAATTAAAAGGATGATGCAAAAGCTGCAGGGTGCTTCGGCTCGGAAACGTGAGCGGTTTGCAGTCGGCCCCCACGGGGCGCAGGCTGTTTGGAGAACATGGGGTTCCTGCGATTAGCCTGCTCATATGACTCAATATATAACCACCAGTTACACACTAGATTTGATCTTGGGTCAAAAGTCATGGATAATTCAAACCATGCAGAAAATGTTCATCGCATGCTTGCTGAAGTTGTTTTTTTCTGCTCTTCCTTCTTTGGCCCAAACAACCTCAGCGAAGCAAATGCAACCTGGCCTGGGGCAATGGTGTTACCTGTGCTGGCTCCTGCTCCACCTGCATCTTGCATCCACCTTCCCGAGCCACATTTCATCTCACACACTTGCTATAGGACAAAAAATAAGGATGATTCATGCCCTAACCCTAAGCATCGCCCCTCAGCTCAGTTATTTTGCTGTTTGTGAAGTGGACTGCAGTGAAGGTGCCTCCATCACCCCGAATTAGCAGGGTGCGGGTGCTGCCTGCTGTGTCCTGTATCAGGTTGGGTGCCTGGCTCAGTGCATTCCCAATTTCTGTCCATCCATCTCGAGTGCTGCCCCAATTTCTTGTCTTGGGCAGCTTCTTTCCTAACCAAGTGATGAAAACCACTCTGGTATCAAAAAAGATGCCAGTGGGGATGTCCGGGAATGCCCTTCCTGGTTAGGTTAATTGAGCAAAGGATTTCGAAGCAGCGTCTTGGAAACATTTACCAGCGTAAAGATCTTGTGCTCTGAAGGTTCGGCTTTGCTCTGTGTACCCACATGTGGATCGCTGCTGCTTTCCAGAGGCAGCGGCCGTGATTTCTTGTGAGCTGCTTCTGTGCTGGAGGCTTCACCAAAGGAAGAAGCCATCCTACAGTTTCATAGGATGCTGTCCTGCGGGGATGGGTATTTGCAGGGAATGCATCATCCCATCTGCCAGCGGTGACAGGTGTCACTGCCTGGTTGTTGCATGGGGACAAGGGTCTGTCATGGACCATGGCCACACTCATCCATCACCAAACCTCCTCTGTGCTCACTCTGCTCTCAGGTCATTAGGAATGATGAGGGATCCCTCCCTTCTCCTGCAAAACCCGGGGCCCCTGTGAGCACAAGAAGGCAAATCAGGGATCTGAGCCTGGCCCAGAGCTGGTGAGGGCTGATTCCTCTTCCCAGCCCTAGTACATCTGCACAGGGAAGGGAAAAAGCCCTTTGGGATAAGGAAGAGAAAGCGCTGGAACAGGCATAAATAGCTTAGTAATAATACTAATGACAGCACTTAGCACGTAGGCAGCCGTTTGCAGAGCAGAGCGCTTTACAAACAATTAGCGCTGGTAGACAGTTCGGGGATATGGTTCCCATTTTGCCAACTACAAAGCGCAGAGAACCGACCATCTGCTTAAATCCTTTTTAATTTAATCCCAGGGCATTCGTAGGAAAACTCTGGGCCCGTTTCAGCATCGGATGAAGCCATACGGGCCCTTTGGTCCCTCTGGGAGGTGGCAGACACCAAGCATTTCAGGAGAGGGATGTTGTGAAGGGTGTAGGTGGCTGCGGGGCCTGGAGCTGGAAAACATGGGGCGGCTGTTTTCCCTGTTTTCCATGTCAATAAATACACGTGGCGTGGGCAGAGCACCGGTGGCTGTTGTGTTGTTGGAGCCTCTGAGGTTTCCAGCTGGGGTGGAGGGTTTGGTGGGCTCCTCTCTCCCTTCGCTGCTCCCTGCTTGACCCGTGGCAGTTTTGGTGACCTCTCGGGACAGTAATTAGCAAAACAATTAAAGTAGTTGCCAACAACAATTAGGACAAGGCAGTTAAAGCTGTACCCGGGGCTCAGCTCTGTGGGGTGGCCATCCTGACCTTGGGGACACGCATGGCTGAAAACACGGTCATGAGGATGCCTGGTTCTGAGATAAGCTAAAACTGCTTTAATTTAGGGTATCCAGTGCTTTTCTCTTTAAAAACCTGTGCTGTGTATTGCGCTGCAGCGGGGTTTGGCTACGGTCAGGGCTGGGGGCTTGGCCGAAGGGCTTGAAACAAGTTTAAAGCCAGCACAAGCTGGATGAAGGAGCAGGACCCCAAAAATGCTGGGGGAAATGCAGATATCGCAGGGAGGAGCCAGGAGGACCAGTGGCTGTGGGCTGCAGCAAAGCTGCTGTCGCACCTTGGGACGCTGTGTTTAGATTTCCCTCTTCACATGAACTCACCAGCCCTACAGATGGAAAAACCTGCTCGGCTGTGGCACTGCCTAGTTTTCTCAGGCTGATTTCTTAGGATTAGTGGCTCTTTTTTAATTAGGTATAGATTTAAAAGTCTGTAATGATGGAATTTCCTCCAGCACCAAGGAAAGGGTCAAGTCGGGCTTACAATGAATTTGATTTCCGAGCTCCCAAATCACTTTGCCCCTGCCTGAGCGCACCACGTATCTCCCTTAAATCCCAAGCTGAGCTGAGCTGGACTCACAGCTCCCCTGCATATTATGCAGATGCTTAAATGCTTGGCTAAATCAAAGCCTCCCACACGTTCACCATCTCTAGGCCTTTTCCAAATTATCCCAAAGATTTTGGGTCCAGGTTGGTGCAAATGGTCCCAACAAGGCTGATCCCAACAAGATCCTCTAAGCTCAGGCTTAAGCTCGCCCCATGCAGCTCGGATTTGCCTTCTGGATGGTTTTCCTGCGCAGCTCCTGCGTCCCGTCTCCACTCCAGGTTGCCTCGTTAAGTGTCTGATTTTAATTTCTCTCAATCAGGAGCTGGGCCCGAGCAATTACTTAATAACGAGCTATTCATCCAGAGGGAGAGCGCCGATCTAGGTTAATTGGTCTGACAATTGAACCCAATCCTTTCCGGTTTTGCCCAGTTCTCCTTATTTTTCTCTCCCCTTCTGCACAATATCTGCAGAGCTCTCAGCCTCGTTAATTAAGAAGGTAACTTCGCCCCGAGGGCTGCTTTGTTCTCCCCTCCCTCCTTCAAAAGCAAGAATAGAAAAAAATAAACCAAAAAAAAAGCAGCAAGAATTAGCAAGTCTGGGGTGAAGCAACCACCTCGGAGCAGGACGGAGCCGGTTGGGTCTGACGAGAGCTGCTGCTGCTGTTCCCCTGGGGTTTTGGGGAAACAATGCTGCGCAGGTGCTGTACCAGAAACACGTTCGATAGACACATCACAAAGCTGGGCAGCACCAAAAACAGCAGCGTTCCCAGGGCTGGCTACGTGCTGGGGCATCACCAGGGCTGCAAAGCTGCAAATCTGGGGGGCAGAGATGCAAAAGGGTTTATTGCTGCTTGGGAAAATGCAGCCGTAAAAGTTCAGGGGCTTCTGAAATCCTTTTAACCCATGAGCATGGGAAGCAGATGAGGGGGAGATGCTGGAACCCAGTGTCATGCCCTTTTTCATGGTCTCTTTGTGGTCTCTAATACCCAAAAGCAGGGACCTCATCACTGAGCCAGACTTTGATCCATGCTGATTGGGGTGGGCCATTTAGCTCCCTATTTTCCTGTCACCCATAAGTGGGGGAAGGCCCAACCTCGCTGTGTGTGTGAAGGAACTAAAACATATTTTGTGCCTCCATTTTCATTATCTGAGAAGTCGTGGGTAACCCAGAAATCAATTTGGACCCAGATGGGTGAGGTTTATAGTCAGATGTGTTTCCTGGCAGGCTGGTACATCTTGTAGAGAATAAACTGGCATCTGCAGAGAGGAGCCCCATTGGGACCAAGAGCAAAGGCAGTGTTGGCAAGAAAAGGGGATGATAACACCTGAAAAGCCTGGGGGACCTGCACCCTGTGATGCTTCCCCAGGGCTGATGGAGTCACCAGCTGGCACGGCTGTAACTGGGACAGGAAGCAGGGCCCTTGGGCAGGACAAGGCCTGGCTCGGCCCAGCAGCCCCTGCCGGGCTAGGATGATGAGCCAGGGACTTCCCAACCTGTGCCTGGCCAAAAGCTTCAGCTTTGCAGCACCAGGAGTGGCAGATCCCTGCTTTTCCCATCCCTTCGCCCAGGAAGGATTCACCCCCTGCAGCGTGGGTTGCTCCCCGTCCTGGTGCATCCCCTGGCACACGCAGTGGGGTCCCTCCTTGCCTCCCCTTTAGTAAACAGGGGCTGATTCCTGGCACCCACATCTCCCAGCAATTTGGGGAGTTTCCTGAGCCCACCAGCATTTTGGAGCCGTTCCCAGGGAGCCGTTGGATGACTCACCAACATCACCACCATTGCGGTCAGACTGGGGATGCTGAACACAAACTGGGACATGGATTGGGATTGGGCTGGGCTTGTTCCAGACACAGCCAAGGCAAGTTTCCCCCAAAGTCTGGCAAGTTAGAGTTTAAAATAGTATATTTTCAGGGTGAGTATGTTTCAGGAGGGGAGCAGCACCATGTCCCCAAGGCACCCTCTCTGTCCTAGGAGCATTGCTGGCCCTCACCAACCTAGGAGAAGCACGTGGGCGAAGGAACGGGGCAAGAGCCACCGGTGGGATTGCTGGCAGTGCTGGGGGTTGGTGGTAATGGCAGGCAAGGTGGCCTCGTGCTCAGGGTTGCTGGTCACGGTGGTGCGCATGGTGCAGTGTCAGCAGCTGTTTTTTTGGGGCAGCTGTGAATCCTGGCCCCACATTGCCCACAGGCTTGGCCCCGGGGAGGCAGGGAGAGGGTGGCATGCTCGTGTCTAAACACAAGATGTTCCACAAGCGTGTTTGTTAATGCAGCCACAAATAAACATTTTGCAGGGTCTTTGCCAGGAGGATGGGCTTAACGTGTGTGGAGCCCTGAAGGACACAGGCAAGCTGATGCAGCCCATCACCGTGGGCTCTGATCGGGCCTCCTCAGCACTGCTGGGGCAAGGGAAGCTTTATTCCTCTCTGGGGACTGCATTACTTAAGTCCTTGTGTACAGACAGAGAAGCAAAGCCCATTAATCCTACCAGGAGGGAAAACAAATTGTGGTGCTGGGGAAGAAGAGGAGGGTGAGGGAAAACTGCCCCAGTTCCTCCTGCTCTCACCTCCCATGGCTCTGCCCCCACAGTGGGCTCTGGCTTTAGGGTAAGTGGGAGGAAAAAGCAAAGTAATGCCCTGGGTCCTTGGGGAAATCAGGGTTTGCAGGGACAGGGTGAACAGTGACAGTCCTGGGACAGCTGGGGGGGTCCTGGGGGAGTGGGAGCAGAGCCGAGCAGGGGAGCATGGAGGAGCAGAGGGGTGCCCTGAGTCGCCAGGGACCTGCAGCCTGCATTTTTTCCAGGATTATTTCCTATGCAGACCCTACAGACCCCCAGTTGCCCCTGGGCAAGCTGTGCCCCAGGCTGTGGTGCCCATGGAGGGGATGCAGAGGCCATCGGGAGCCCGAACTGGGATAACTGGGAGGGCTGAGGGCTGGAGGCCCCGGTCCTGCAGCCGGAGGAGCCAAATCCTGTTCTGCAGCTGGGCTGGCAGCTGCGCATTCCCACATGCGATCGCACAGTCCCCTCTAGTGGATATTTCTCCTACATCAACACCGTCCTGCCTACACTGTGCAGGCAGCCCCAGCCTCCGGACCCTGACCCCAGGGAACCATCCTGCTGCTCTCCCCAAACCGGGCAGGGCAGCCTGCAGAAGCAAAGCCCCGTCCAGCTGCTGCCATGGGCTGAGCCATTGCTGCCTCTGCTCGCTCCTTTTCCTCCTGCGTATTAGGGTGACTCATCCTCCCCATCCCCTGCCCTGGCTCCGTCCCACACCCCCCGCTGCCCTTACGTCAGGGCTGGCCCCTGCGGGGTTCGTTCTCCCCTTCTCACACCAGCTCGGAGTTATTTGGGCATCAGCCAATGTGAGAAGGAGCTAATGAACGCCTGTGTGGTGACAGCTTCCGAGGGATCCAGGCGTGAGCATCGCTTGCTCCCACCCTGCTGGGTCCTGCAAGCTTGGTCCTGCTTGGGTAAAGCGGGATACTCTTGGGGTGAATTCCCTAAAAGAGTTGGGTGCTCGCACCCTCACCCCGCTCTGGGCGACTGCGGGGTTTCAAAGATGGCATCTTTGCTTTTGGGACCCTTTCCTCCATGGTTGAGGCCACTTTCACCCAGCAGCCCCTGGTCATGGGAAGGGTGCAAAGGCTCCCACCAGCACCAGCTCTGAGTGCTTCCCTGTGCTCAAGGCCAGGTCCAGGTCACCGCCACCTCCTTCCCCCTCATCTCCGCCTCCGCCTGCCTTGGAAACTGTGCTTGTCACCTGGAAGACACACAATATCTGCAACAGGAGGCTTTTCAAGGGAAAAAAGAGGCAAGCAGGAGAGAGTGGAGGAGCTCCATCTTCTACTGGGAGACACATGGCCCTGGTTGCAGTGCCACCTCCATGACAGCCCCAGCTTACTGGAGCATCCCTCCCTGGAGCTCAATCCAAAAATGGGGATTTTCCCAGCACTGCTGGGATGGTCCTGCAGTTCTCCCTCCCTGGCAGGGCTGTGGCATCACTCATAGCATGCGAGTGCTGGTCAAGGGCAGGGGTCCCCCACAGCATGGCCTCCTGGCAAGCAGGGAAAGCCCGTGGCCACCTCATGGCCAGCATACATAGACATGGAGCGGCCTGCAGTGATGGACAAGGCACAAAACCCCAGGGAAAGCCATGACAGTTCCAGCCTCTTTTATAGCATCCATGGCCCAACAGAAGACACACTTTACAACTTTATTTATTATAAAAGAACTTTAGGAAGCTGATCGCTACCCAAAACCCACCCCTCAGCTTTATTTCTGCCCACAGGGACTCTGTCTAACAGGGCAATGGCACTGCCAGGGGCAAACCCTTCCCGTTCCCACATGGAGGGCAGAGCTGTGAGTGGGAAACTGCAAAACCCAAACATGCCAATAAAACCCAGTGTTTATTACAGTGCTCTTCATTGGCCTCCATTTTACAGACGTGCATTTAAAAATAAAAGCTCCGTGCATCTTTGCTGGCCACACAAGGGCTTGAAGATGAAAGGGCTGATCCGTCGGGCGATGGCGAGCCACCTCCCGGTCCCGAGCTCGGCAAGAGCAAACAGTCCAGCCACCTGCACGGGGTTTCTGTGCATCGAGTTGGAGCCTCGTGCATGGGAAAGTCCAGCTCTGCTTTCAAGTATATTTGGTGTGAACCGATGCGGTGTGTCTGGCATCACAAGTCCCACCACAGAGGAAAGATGCGCTGGCCTCCATAAGCCACATCCCTTAGGTCCACCCCAAGCTTAGGGGAAGGTTTGGGCAGCTGCTGTAATGATGTGCCAGCTCGTTTCAGCTTGAGGATGGGCAGCAAGAAGGCTCTGGAGAGCTCGGGCTACTCACATTTAAATGGTGCCACTGGGAAATGAAACAGCTTGGACCTCACAAGGCCACCCCGGCTGGGGTCCGGGGGGTCAAGTGGTAAGCACCTCAGGTGGCTGCACATGGCAAACACCCTTCCCAAATACACCCCGCTACCCAAACCCACCACCCAGAGAAGCACACAGTGGTTTAAACAGAAAAAAATTTAAAAATTATCCTTGTGGTATGTAACTCCCACCACCACAGGCCAAACCGTGCTGTCTTTACACAATCAGCCCAACCCAAGATACGGGGCATCTTTTGGGAAGACCCAGGATGACGCCGGCTTCATTCCTGGCCCTGCAGCAGCTGGGGAAGGCACAGGTTGAGAAGCACCAACTTCAGTGGCCCCTCCAGGTCCTGGACGTGCAGAGGGGGCGGCTGCCACTGCTCCAGTATGTTATTTGTTAGCTATGTAGCTTTGAGCTCACATAGTTTTTTGCTGATGGGGAGCCCATAGGAGAGAGGAAAGGCAAGCCAAAGGTATGAGCAAGCAGCACAGGGTGGCTGAACCCGGCCAGGCCCTGGCTACCACCTCTACCCATGGGGGTACGTGTCCCAGTGGGGTATTTTGCTCCTGCAGCCAGCAAGTCCTCAGTCCAGGAGAGCAGGGGAACGCAGTGGGATTCTGGATGGTGTGGGGGCAGGCAGGACCAGACTCCTTCATGTCAGCAGTGACGCACTCTGCATGTCCCCAGGGCTTTTGCCCAGCACCAGCTCCTGCTGTAGAGCATCAGGCTCTTCCCAGCAG
>NW_010172852.1:4785-6083 GCF_000695765.1 Mesitornis unicolor | reverse complement strand
TCTCCAGGGGTGGATGGAGGAAAAGCTGCAGCGGCTGCTTTCTGGTGCTGCTGCCAGAGCCAACCAGGTTTCTGCGGTTCAAGGATGGGCTGGTACAGGAATGAGCCAAGAGGAAGGAGAGGAAGAGGTTGTGGGCACATCTATGCAAAAAGCATCGATCTTGGAGCTGCCCCTTGGTCCAGATGTCTTTTTGGTGGCCAGCAGCGCTGGCCATTCGCAGAGCTCAGCAGCCCTGGCGTGGTCATCCAGTGGTGGATGGTGGCGGTGGACATACTCCACAGCCCCTTGGCACCAAACACTTTGCCGCAGGGGTCCCGGCACGAGGTGAGCGGGGCTGGCAGCACGTTGTCCCCAGATGCCTTAAATTGGGACAGCACAGAACTGCAGAACCACCTAACCCCATGATGGGCTCTCCAGCCTTTAACAACGTCTCCCAACTTCTTCCCTTGTGGTGTGTGAGAACTTAAAACAGCATCTACGGATGCAGCCATGGCCACCCTTCACCAGCACAACCCTCAACCTGCCCTCCCAATACCCATGGTGCCTCTTCTCTACCCACTCCTCGATGAAGCCGTAGCTCCTCCATCAGCCCCTCTTCTTCACCCAGTGGCATCTTCACAGGTGGCTCCACACCGAAGGCTTTAGGATGCTCTGCAGCATCAACCGTCCCAGTGCCTGACGGTGCCTCAGGGCTCCCTCCCCATGGCCAGATCCATAGGAGCAGTGGTACTGTCCCCATATCCCGCTGTGGGGACTCTTCCTGCAGGGAAGCATGTAGCTGTCCTGTTGCATCCACTGCAAGGAATGGCTCAGCTGAGGCAGTGCATGGAGCCTGGGCAGCGTCCACCAGCTCCTCCTGCTCTTCCAGCTGCTCCTCTCCCTGACACTGGCCAGGAGGGAAACGTCCCCCAAGGCAGTCCCCCGGTATGAAGCCATGTGAGGATGCACCAAGCCACCCTGTGCAATCCCCACGGAGAGGAGGATGAAGAGTAGGTCTGTGCCACGCAGCACACCGACAAGGGCAGTGACACGCTGGGGGTGGCCTCGTCCATCAGAAACACAGGGCTGGCCTTGCTGAGGGGCACAGATGCAGCACAGAGACCCCCAGAGCTGTTGGTAAATACCCCCCAGCCAGGCTGCCAGGCCCATGGGGCCAATCCTGCTGCTGGTCCCTTGTGGTACAGCCAGGCTGGGGTCTGCTCCTTCAGTCCAGGTGGCCGTGGCACTTCAGGTCCCCCTCCTCCTCCTCCCCGCAGCAGAGACAGCATCCATCTGTCTGTCCATCTGTGGTTTCAGCC
>NW_010172852.1:0-4754 GCF_000695765.1 Mesitornis unicolor | reverse complement strand
TCAGCAGGACTCTGCAGGGACACAGGGTGGCTGTGGTTTAGGTGGACCGGCCGGGCGGCAGGCGTTTGCTGTCCAGAATGGCCTTCCAGTCATCGCTCCAGGACTGCAGCCTGCGGCTGGGGGGCTTCAGCTGCAGGTGCCGGTTGTGGCAGGCCGTGAAGAGCACGTGCTCCCAGCTGGGGTTCAGCTCGGCCCCTGCAAAGCAAGGAGAGATGTTGGCAACTCTGCAAGATGCAGAGGTTGTCCTTACTCCAACATGAGGAGCCTGCGGACACAAACCCCTAACGAGAGCCTAATCAGCTGGGGACGGCCCAGCACTCAACACCCCCTGATGCCGTCTGCCCCTCGGGGCTGCCTCCGGTCACTCCTGTCACACCGCACCTCCCTTACCTGTTATATCAGGTCTGTCGTCTATAAGCAGGTCAGCAGAAACCACCGTCTTGTCTCGCGTCAAAACGATCTGCTCGAGAAACTCGGGGCCAAAGTGCTTCTCCACCCAGGCGTACTGGAAGGAAAGGGGTGAGCAGTGAGCACAGGAGGGCTGACGATGGGGCAGGGGCTGCTCGGCAGAGCGGCAGCACCACCAACACGAGCCCTCGCCTCCATGCAGGGAGGACATCTCATTTAATAAGTGCAGTAGTGGGAAGGATTTGGATGCTGCTGGAGCACAAGTTCCTTTAAAGCCAAGCAGCTTTTGACAGCATGATTAAATATTAAGACCAAGTGCTTCAGTGCATGCAAATGGCAGAGATAAAACTGGTGGAGCAGGGAAATATCGCTGCTGTTTGACAGCCAGAGGCACGCAGGGGCTTTCACCAGGCAGCACGGTACAGGAGGACGTTGGACCCGCTCACCTTCTCGTATGGGCAGTAGCGGTACTTCTTGATCGGGCTTGTGCAGATGAACACGTCAGTGCTGCCATGGGGAGAGAAACGGGGGCAAGGTGTCAGTCCATGGCCAAACACAACAATCAGACCCTGCTCTCCCATGAGATGCACCCATCTACCCCTGCACGACCCCACTCAGTGTGCAAGGAGGCACCCAAAGCAGACCCCCTACCACACACAGATCAAACCAGGGGGGTTTTACCACCCTTGCTGGGAGCAGAGAGCTGAAGGAAAGGGCTGCACATGGCCGATCTTCCTGGTGACAGCTCCTAGGAAGGGCTTGTAGGCATTTTCAACACTGATGTTGTATTCAGTGCTTCTGCTGAGAGAAGGATGAGCCCACAAAGCCACTGCTGCTCCCCTGTCCATTCTCCAATACCATGGGCAGGTTCCTACTCACTCTGCCAAATTTGCCATTTGCTTCACAGCCTCCACAGCCCCGGGGAGCGGGTCCAGCTCGATGAAGAAGTTCTTGGATTCCCAGATGCTGATGGCTTTCTCCTGTGAGAGGAAAGAGAGCAGTTACGGCACGGGGCTTCTTGCTACTCTTCTCCCTCCATGTGCATCTTCCCCACCCTTTGCTAAGACAGAGGATGGTGGCAGTGAGAAAGGTGAGAGCCCTGGCTCCAGTCCCCTCCTGCTAACCCATCTTGCCTCTGTGGGTGCCTCTGCACCCTGCCAACCTGCACCCATCCCATACAATTTAGATCAGAGATGCTCTGGAGCAGGCTTGGTTTTGCCTGTGCAGCCCCAGACACAGAGGGAGCAGCACGTTCCTTCAAGACAAAACAGAAGACAATGCCCAAAACAGAATTAAACCCCAGATCAATGTCTAGAGGGGCACTTCCATGTGGATCCGGCTGACGTGGCCTGCCAGCCCCGCTCTAATGCAATGCTGTTCAGCCACAGATGCTGCCTGGCCTATTTGAATCAATCAGATCACTTAAAATAGCAGCTGGACTGGTCTCACAGGAGAAAGTATATTACAGGATGAACTTCACGTCAGGATGAACGCAGCTGCTCTTCCTCAGAGGTGTCTGGGCAAGGTCTACCAGGCAAACACAGCATCTCCAGGCACGAGTTTGAAACACTGAACAGCCAGGTCAGCAGCCGGGGTGCAGTGATTTGGTGCACAGGGAGAGACCACAGGGAGCAAAACCTTGGGACAAAGGCAGAGCCCAGGGGTTGCCTGCGATGGGTCTAAGGAACAGCATCCCCTGCGCTCCCCCAAACAGGGAACGGCTCATTCATCACCACACAAAGCAATTATTTCACACCAATACCAGGTCCTCGGGGAGGAGAGCCTGGGAGTGCTGCAACGCGGCCACGGGCAGAGGAAGCGGCCGTGCCCCAGCATTGCAATGCAGCTGAGCAGCTGCAGATGCAGCAGGGAGAAGTTTTGATGGGAATCCTGCCCTGCAGGGTTGATCTTGACTTTGAGCACCTCCATTTCTGTATTTGAGGCAAGGGAATAGGGACTAAAGGAACTTTAAACCCATCCTGGCCTTCTTGTATGGCAAAGATATGGAGGCAGAGTATCAGGGTAGGGGAATGCAGTCTTGGTGATGCTTATAGACCAGGTTGGATGGGGCTTTGAGCAACCTGGTCTGGTGGGGAGCATCCCTGCCCATGCCAGGGGGTTGGACTGGATGATCTTTAAGGTCCCTTCCAACCCAAACCATCCTATGACTCCATGATATGCTGCTTCTTACAGCTCATAGCAACAAACAGGCTGGACAGGCCGGACACACCAGCTAGGCTTGCAGCTCCCTCCTGCCTGATCAGTGGGAATCTAGTGGGTAACCACCACGTTTTGCCCGTACTACACCTGTACTGGGGTAAGAGAGCACATTCATACATGTTCAACATGAAACACACTGATTTGGTGCAGGAGAGCCAGCAGAAATGCCTCCTGGCAACCACGATAGCTACCCTAAGTTCACCACAGGGCCAGGCAAACATTCAAATTCCAGTTGCTCTGCCTCACATCAGTGGGCAATGATGTTTGATTTTTAAGATATTGACTGGAGTTGCACGAGAGATCTGAGAAACACGCCTTGATGCAGCGAAGCACTTCAAACTGCGTTGAAGTGTTTTTCTTACAGCAAGGACTTCCGCAGCTATTCTGCTTCCATTTATGTCAAAAAGCGTTTTGCAATCAAGCTCGATGGGGGAAGAACTAAGCTCATCTTGGAAGAAAAGACCCGCTCGGCTCCCAGAGCCAGAATAACTCCTTGCAGCACTGCAGTCAACGCGCTGCTGCCTTCTCATCTCTCCCCATGAGCAATTTCCCTGCTCACCCTGAGCTCCCCATCTTCCCAGGGCTGGGTGCTCAGTGTATGGCTGCTGTTCTCCTTCCTGGAGCTGGGACCTTCAGCTCGTTGGACTCTTTGGCTCTCATTTTCCAGTCTCCTCCAGCAGGTCACTGGTGCTCTGTGATGAAGGGGGACTGGAATGGCCCATGTGCCCATTGCCACAGAGCGGCTCCTGCTCTATCCCTGGTCTGAAACCACGGGTGAAATCAGGGCTGCCATGAGGTGGAAGTTTTGCTACTTGTCCAGCCCAAGGTTTTGCCTGTTTTACGTGATCACAGCAGACGCAAGACGAGCGCACTTCATTTAACACATCCAAAGTAGTTAAGATCAAGGAAAAAAAAAGTTACCATGCATTGCCCTGGCCAAACTTTTAGCATCTGCCTTACTGCATGAATGATGCCCTCCCTTTCCCTGTCATCAACCCCAGCTAGAAAACACACATTATTCCTTCAGCTCATCAAACCATTTAGGACTTGAGTGGGAGAGCCCTGTCTTTTATTCACGCTCCCTTCCTTGTAGCCCTCATACCACACCACCACCAAGAGTACTTTCATTTGCTGTAACACCTTTCAGCTAAGGCCACTGCAATCCGCAGATTAGACCAGAGATGTCCCATCGAGATGGGAAACTTGCAGACACAGAAACCGACTTTCTGCAGCGCTCAGCCCTTCCTTGAATGATAAAGTACAACATAAAGGGAGCTTCTGCTTTTAGGCTTTAATTATTAAAAGGAATACAATAATTTACAGACATGGGAGGGCTTGGGGTTGTTTTAAGTGAGCCCTCACATGGAGCAGCGATGGCATGGTTTGCTCTCAACTTCTCTGCTGCGTCCCACCCCTCCCGTTGCTGTTGAGGAAGTAAATAATCAATCTAGAAACAGCATCGATCCATGCAGGTTGGCTAGAAAAACCCAGCTATGCAATTTGGGACATTTCAAAACAGATTTCCTTTGCATCTATCTCCATCCATGCATGCAGGGAAAAGGAGGGGACAGATGTGCACGAAAAATGCTGGATTTCTGGGAAAAGAGGTACCACTGGAAGCCCTCCTGCGTGCTGGACCTGTGTTTTGGTGGGAGCTCCAGCCAGCACCCACAGCCCACCCCATTGTACCCATGATCTGGGGCCCAGTGGGTCCCTCGAAGCTGGAGCTCTGGCTGCATGGCACAGAGCGACCAAGAGCCACGCGCGGAGCCGGGGGATGCAGAGACTCACGCTCAGCTCGGGTCCCAGGCGCCCGTATTGCTCCGACACCCAGAAGCCCCTCCGGTCCTCCAGGGCAATGTAGGGCTTGTCAGGGTACCTGGCCCTGAACTTCTTGAGGAAGCCTCCTTCGAAATCGGCCAGCACCCCGTCCATGTCCACCAGCACCCGCAGAGCCCTGCGGGAACCCGCTGTGGGGCTGGCACCCCTGCTCAGCCCTGCCAAGGGGCCGCAGCAGCGAGGCCGTAGGTGCAAGAAGCTGCTCAGCAAAATCATGGTGGAAAGCAGGGGGCTCGGGGTAGGGGATGGGGGGATCTTTGGGCCGGGGGGAGGCTTTATTTCAAGCA
>NW_010172851.1:4017-22683 GCF_000695765.1 Mesitornis unicolor | reverse complement strand
TGATTCTGTGATTCTGTGATTCTGTGAATCTTTATGTGACGTTATTTCAGACACTTATTACTGCCTTAATAGCCCAGGCATTAAGCTCTGAACCCAACTGTGAACACACTTTACTGTATCATTTACTTGCCTAACTGCATGAATCTCAATACTTACTGCATCTGAGATCTTAAATCATTGTTCCAGCCTCAACATGCACTACAAGTCAAAAAAAAAAAAAAAAAAAAGCAGAAAGCTGAGATCTTCTCGTCTGTGAAGCAGTGGTATATGCTTAGCTAGCATCTTATAAGAACATGAACAAAAAAGTGCTGTTAGATCAATTATAGTCTTCAGCATGATGCATGGCAATGGCTGATGTTACTCAAAACTGAAAAGAGCTTTTACAGGAATCTTAAGGATGAAATAAAACATGCTTGAGTTAGTTTTCAGTATGATTTTTACTGGGGTCTTCCAGTTATATCGAACTGATTGACATGTTCAACCTGCCTAATGCCAACTTATATCCTTTAAAAATTACCTAAGAAATATATGAAGGAGAAAGTAACTTGAAAGGTGTTAAATTCTATTTAAAATAGCGAATGCAGTGAAGCATTGTAGATTTAAGCATTGTCTCATCCATCTGCTTACTTACTGCACTATGCACTGCTATCAGTTAAAACACATACTAGCACTGAAGCATCTTCAAACATCCAAAAAAGTTTCTGGACCAACTTCTACAGTTAAAACTGTCATATCCAAATAAAAAATAAAAAATTAAAAAAAAATAAAAAATCAACCTTTCTTGAAGAACATCCTTTCTGTTTAGAAAAAAAGCAACTTAACAGATCTATCATAGCAAGCCTGAGCATAGACAGCCTTCTGTGCACAGCATCATGTTTTTAAATTGTTTCAGTTATGGCTGGTCTAGAATGATAGTTTTGAAAGCATAAAATTTGCTGTTTCTGTGCTTTGAAACCTGAACTGAGTTTCCATAAAACTGATATAGTATTTTTTAGCCAAACAAATGAGTTTCTGGGAAATTCGAGATTCCCTTATTTACAGTACAAGCCTCTCTCATTTTCATGTTAAGCTATAGATACTCACATTGCCATAGAATTCCACCTGAACTGAAAATATGTAGCATGGTGATTTTAAGGGGCTACTAGAAGATATTTAAGTAATACTGTATCTCTGATCATTAGTAACAGTAATGGTTCTTTGTAAACTATAATGTAAAAAATGACTGTTCTGAAATAAACAGCAACTACGTTTTAGAAGAGACAATAGGAAAGGAATAATCATTTAGGAGATTAAAGTAGCAAACAATTTCATAGTAGAAATGTAAAACTAATGCTGGATGTTACGTTTTAATTGTCAGGCATACAGTATCCCAGAGCAGCAAGTTAAGATGTGACTATATCAACCATTGTTGCTATAAGTAGAAGCAAGCACTTAAATTCTCTTTTTTTTCTGCAATATGATACAATGGCCTTGAAAAGGGCTTTTTCTGAAGCTGAAAATATTTATGATATTGGGAGATTGGAAAGCATTACATATTATATGAATGTTTCAAAGTAGAAGTTATAAACCCAGTTTGGATCAAAACTTAGGGTAGTTTTGTCCTGTTCTTCATCAAAATGGTGACAAAAAGGTAATATTCTTTCTTACCTTTCCAGAATACCTACCAGTAATTTGAGTTACAGGCTGAAAGAAGCTCAGTCTTTCACTTTATACCATTCTCTTCAAAACGAGAATGGCTTCAATTTCTCAAAAAAATGTGTTTAGGAGTAAAATTGATTTAAGTCACATTTAGGACTTAAATGTAGTAATTTCAATTAAATCAGATGGATCTTTATACAAGATACTAGTAAAGTGCACAGCAGGCTCTTTCCCTTATTTCTCCTCTACTCAGGAGAGACCAGGAAATGAGCTGCACCTTGAGGCATCACCAAATCAAACATGAGAATATTTGTGCAACTCCTTCAGCTATGGTTACCTTTCGATAGTTGCATCTACTGAGAGTGGAGGAGGGCTGGTCACTACCTGAGCTAACACCTATGCTCACCACACTCAGATGAGGGTAGCACACACCCAGTTCCCTCCCTTCCTCCAGTAATTAAGACCCAACACAGCACAGAACCTGCTAACAAATCCAGAAGTCTAAAGCATTAGTAGGTCAGTAAATTTCAAATGCCCTTTAAAGGGCTTTGCAATCTGCAAAAGCAGTATCTGCTTGACAGAGAGAGAAGATAGCAGCAGGAAGGTAACTTTGTCAGGTCATCAGGAGAAAAAGCCTTGAATCATAGCTATATCATTTGTCACTTAAAAGGTTGTTTCATGAGAGTAACTGAGGTCTTATATTTTCCATATCAGATCTAATACTTCTACTCCATGCTTAAAATTTCAAGAAGAAAAGATAGTATAAGTAACTAAATTTAAAGAAATTCTGAACAGACAGCAACTTCTCATTGATTTTTTACATATCTAGTTCCAGGAAGCCAAAAACATAATATAAAATGAGATTTAAAATTAAGCACTGATGGTCAGATTCTGTCCTCAGAAAGGCAGGTGTTAATCAAGATAAATTCCAATGAACAATGAAGTTATGTATATTTCTTGGTTTAATTCCACCTGTAGCCTATTTTAAGACTAGCTGTATGCTTATCAATGTGTTTCTCAGTCCTTTAATGTTGCTTTTATTGATTTATTTTCTTTTGGATTTTGCATGGGATTTACAAGAAGGCAGTCTACTAAAAAAGTCCTCTCAAAAATTAGAATTTCATGGACTTATCAACTTTATGCAAAAACCTTTAAACTCAGATTACCAATACCTACCAGACTGCCAGAAAGGGAAATATTTGATAGTCTTTTTTGTAACTATAAAAAATTGTATTCCCATCATACAAGAGATCTGCAATGTTGAAAATACAGTTTCAGACTCTAAGAACAATATTGAAATCAAAACCCACACAATTTTTCTTCTAAGAAAGGGAAAAAAAATTGCAGATTGACCTGAACCTAACTTACACATAAAATTAAGAAATCCAAAAAATATTTGACATGAGAGATCTGTTTCAACCAAAACAGACAACAGTTTTATTATTTATAAAAGCAACAATAGCACAAAAGATTAAGAGTAAAGTCACATTTCATCTTACGTCAGATAAGACATTCTGCTCTATTCAAGTTCTTTTTCCTGTGCTTGTAGTTGTTCACTGATGAAAATGCAAGTTGTTCTGATAGGGCAGTCATCATTAAAAGAACATGAGAAAGAGTGAAGTTCAGTTTCTTTTCACCTTTTTTTTCAGTTTTAATTATTTTCTGTATCACTTATACACACTAGTAACCGCTGTTAGAGATTGGCTACCACATGTTTCAAATATTCTTTCTACCACTACTGTCAACTAGATGAGTTCCCCTCACTATCCTCTTCTGGAAAATATAGCAATTTACGCTCTGTTCCAGTGTCCCTTAGTTTGAACACAAGTCTGAGATAGCTAATAAATGAGCTGAATATAGAAAGCAGTATACATTTTACAACTGACTTTTGATTCTGAAAGTTTTTGTTAGCTCCTGTTAGAACTTCAAACTTATTTTTTAAAATCCTACAGAAGGACAATTTTGAAAATTATTTGGTTCTGCTTAATTCTTTTTAGTATGCCCACATGTTTTATTATATAAACTATAATGAAGTTCTTTGGTTTACTTGGGAATAATTTTTTGTCGCCATGCTCAACAACAAGAAAACAAAAAAATACAATATATTGTATCCATAGATACAAAAGAGTAAGTTCCAAATAAACAAAGCTGCATCTAAAAGTTGATTTTAAGTAGCCTTTTGTAGGCAGGCTTCCAGTTCAAGAGGGAGGAACTGCCAAACCACTAAACCATATTGGGTGAAAGCTAAAAAAAAAAAAATCTTAAATATATACATATTTGTATGAAGTTCATAAACATTCATTCTCTCACTAGTAAGCAACTAGGAAACCACCACAAGGATGTGTGAAAAAGCAGTCTTAAGCCATGCCAGGATGAAACCACGCCTTAGGTCAGAAACAGATCGGAAAAAAAAACCCAACAAAAAACCAAAAACATAAACTATTAAACTCTCAAAGTTGATTTGGCTAACATTTAAAGCAGCATATTTGTTCATACTAATAAATTTACTTAAACAGAAATAACTGTTCCATTTAATATCAAGGTTCCACTGCAAGCCTCTGATAAAGAAGGAAGTTCAGCTTATGCAGTCATTTTTACCTACTTTCTGCTCGTAAGCTTTAATAGTTTCCAAACACCTAATCTAGTTTACACTCCTCATGATTACTTGCATCTGTTATTATACGTTATTTCAACATACACTATTTCAACATACTGCTATAGAGAAAAACACTAAAATAGACATTTTACTCATCTTCTGATATAAGCATATACTGCGGGAAGCCATCAACTGTTTGTTCTCTACTATTAAACTAATAGCCTATGTAGACTCACAAAAAGCAGAATTCTTATCGATGAAGTCCACTAGAAAGTAACCCAATCAAACAGCTAAAAGTAAACAGAACAGGTACCTTATGCCACCTGTTGTCTTACAAAAAGTTTAAGGAAAGGTGCGTATACAGGTTTTAATTTGATATTAAAACTTCCAGTTTCAAGGTTACCACTAACTTATTAATAGTTATTAAAAACGTCTTCAAAAGTTAAAATTTAGGTGAGTCTGGTCTTCAGTGTGAAGCATGATGAAGAATATATCTGCTTTGTCTCATTGGTCTCTATAGGAAATGTTTTTGTGATTTCTCCAATCATTATTGATATTTGATTTGTCTGATGTAGTGATAGCAGCTTAGACTAGTACCTAAATAGAAAGGACCTCTGTCACCATGGAAAACAATGAGACATAAGCCTGGAAATCCAACCATTTTCTTAACTTTACTTGCTTATTAGCTGCTACTGTAAGGGAAATTACTAAATTGAAAAGTCAATATAGAAAGAGTTCAGATAGTACATTCATGTTGATCTTCATCACTATTTTGCAGAAAAGCCTTATCACCATCACCATAAATGTATCAGATTTGTTACACTATGGCACAGCTAGCTTTTCAAATGTTTGGAAGAGTTAAGAGAGTATAATTTTTCAACCATCATACCTAAGGAACTATTTGTTTACATGTATGAAGATATTCTGTACATCTTAATGACGTGATGATAGGCACGAAATATGCTTGACTTTTCTGCTGTACTTGGAAACTGTAAGCTTATCTAACTTGTATTTTCCACTATTATATTTTCCAATTCTGTCAATAATTGAGTTAAACATTACATTCAAACAGTTTAGATTACAACAGTCTCAAGTCACAGAAAAGCTGGTTTTCTCCTTATTTTTCCCTTTTCATTTCCATTGCACAGAATAAATATAAAAAGCAGAATTACTTAGTAGTCACTTAGATTCCACACAGTTATCTACAAATATGCTTTTCCACTTAAAAACTATCAGTGGTCTCCACAGCCTATTGCATTAAATCAGGTTAAAATTCTGCAGGATGGAACATACAGAAATTACTTTAACTGACAGAAAAGCAATTCATTCCTGTTCTACTCCCCTCTAAATTTCCTGAATGCTTCCCCTTCTGTTACCAGAACAGTCTTCTCTGCTTTCTTTTAGACATGCTTATTCTTCTGCTTTCTGATACAAAAAGCTTCTCTAAAGAAACAATCTCCATCTATGATATAGCCCAAACTATGATAAAAAATTTTATGTTAATTACTTAACAGCTTAATTCAGTTAATTACTGAACAGCTCTAAGGAGTTTCATAGGAAGGCACAAAAGATAGAGCTTCACTTTTTCATATTCTTGCTGTAAACCATGAAGCAGAGGATCTGGGTAAGTGACATCTGTGTACTTCTTCAAGGTGAATATAATGCAGTCTGCCCTGGGGGCACTGAAAGTCCTGTACCTGCTCCAAGAAGCATGCTGTGCTACTTTTTAGTGTCAACATAATCCATCCATACATTTCTTTGTCCTCTTGTACAGCATCGTAAGCCTTAATTATATCCAATGGTCTCACTTGCCTCAAGCAAACACAAACAGAAACATGTGTTTTCATGTTCCTCCCTTGAACTTGCTGACAATGATGCTCTTGTCTGCTACTATTGAAAGTAACATTGCTATGTTACTAAAATTTTGCCTGATACACATTGTCAAACCAAATCGATGTATGAAATTTGAACTCACACTTGAAGAAATATGTACAAAATGAAAAAGCCACATTCAGCAAACTGAGTCAAAGCAAACAGCCCAGAACATTTTCTTAAATGGTCTAAATAGAGCATGGGGATTTCTTTGTTTTGGATTAAAAAAAAAAAGCAGAAACTTAAGTTAGAAAGAAGTGACCAACATCACAACAGAGATCTAGTAGTTTGATTTGTGGCCTTAAAGTGAGTCTCTTTGCCTCTTCCCTTCCGGAACATTTAAAGTAGTAAATAAGTTAATTCACTATATTAATCAACTATTCAGCATAATTTATTTCAAAGTAATATTATCGCTACTAATGTGTATTTCAGATTTGTTCTAAACTGAAGAATATCTATTCAGGAGGTTCAAATGACTTGAGTAGTGGTGCAAAGATAATCAAGCACTAAAGTTAAAGTTTTGGTGGTTTGTTGTTTTTTTATTATTATTCCATTAAACTCCTGTATTTAACCTTAGAACACAATTACCTATACCTGAAAAGCTTATGTTAGAATTTGAGTAAAGTTGCATCAGATTCAATCCTGGAAAGTTAGAAGATAATATATAAAACGTTGCCACTGTCTTTTTCTTTTAGTGTTCAACAGCAGCTCTTCTCCATTTGGTCTGAACAACAGACATATTTCACGCATGATCAAAACTGACACAGAAAAATAAGTTCCTAAAACAGCCAAGAAATTATGTGCTTAGAGGAGAAAATCCACAGATTTTTACCTCAGTAGTTTCCCATTTCCTATATTTACAAAATGAAAACTTTTACATTTGATAAAACTTAAGTTTTGGTCAAATTTTTATAACTTAAGTTCCTAAAACTATACAGAGAAAAAGGTATGTGATAATTTTATTCTAAGGTATTATAAAAAAGGACGGATATTGCTTTTCGGCTAAACTTCTTGCTTTTGAGAACCTGGTTTTATTGGTTAAGTTTGGACTACTGCAACACAAAGACAGTGCTGTCAGGAAACCAAAAAGCCTCTGCATATCTCGAGGACTGCTGCTTACACCCTGGCACAGGTAGCTAATTCTGCACTCATCTGCTTTCAGACAAAGCATACTCAAGCCTTCCTTGTCTAGATGGGACCCAGAATTTCCAATTCCGACACACTGAATTCAGAAGAACTACTAAGATCCCAGATTCACCGTTATGCAGGCTGAACAGTCTAGCCCTAAGCCATTGAAGTTTTAAGCACTGGTTCATTTACTTAATGTTGAGACTCTGACTAGGTCTTGAAGTCTCTTGTCACAATAAGAAAATTTGCTTAGCTGTTGAACATGAAGGTTTTCCCAAATTTGCATAACCATAACAGGCTGGTAAATACAACTCGGCAGCAAAATTTACTAACAGTAACAGAAAAAAAAATGTGTTCTGTCACAAGCGTGAAAATAAATATTCAACTAGTCTATAAGCTCAAAATATTTTTCTAGATGACAAATCTACTTAAATTTAATGGAAACAAGCATACAGACCCTCCTGATGTTCTAAGACACTACAATACAGCACTTTTTTTTCCTTCAGCTCCACTTATCTTTCTTAATATAGAGTGTCCCTTATGAAACTTGTCAAGTTATTTCAATCACTCAAACACTTGCCAGAGATTTTACTTAACTTGGCACATAACTCAGGCCAACAGGAACAAAGGTTTGAACAAGGGAGCACCTCAAGAAAAAAAAAAAGTACTGAGCATCTTATACATGAGGACATATTGGTTAACACAAGGTAAAAAGCAAATGCTTTCTTCTGCTTGTAGTTGTTATAGTTACCATAAGCATCCTTTAAGCTTGGTCTAAGACAGAGGGCCTGGAAGATAACCCAGCACAGCTCGTGCCCTAGGGCAGGCCACATGCAGCTAAATCATTCCCACAAGTGGAAGCATAACTTCTTCTCCCACTGATTTTACTGGAAATTGTACCAGCTCTGTAGAAAACCAAATTCCATATTTGATTAGCCTAATCTTTCAGAAGTTTAACTTAATCCTAGCCTAGTCAGCCTTTGCTGTCCTTCTAGCTCATGACTTATTTACCCTACACATATAGGGCAAGAACAGGCCATCACTTCAATCTCTCCCAGCAACATTTTATACTTATTTGATGGCTTATACCTTCTCTTAATCAAGAAAAAGTAGACTTTTTTTGTCAGTATTTCCTCATAGCCTGTATTTTCTTGATCTCTAGCCAGTCCTTTTCCTGGCATCTGAATAGTAACTGGCCCACTTCCCTCAAAAACAGGGAAACCTAAATTGATGATGAAACTGAGGTCTTACTAGTGTTCGGCAAAACGCATAATTATGGTATTTTATACAAGATTGTCTATTTTCCTTTAACATACTCCAGTATAATGTTTTCTTTTGTTGAAATGGCAAGATATTGTGTACTTCTGTAGTGTGTGATTTTTGGACTAATTAATGTGGCAAACACTGCTGGTTCATCTTCAGAAGCCTTTGCTTTAAAATCACACAGACATCTCTCCATCTCTTCCCAAATGGGAAGATTCCATCAAAATTCTCAAATACTGCCCATGGACAGGATTACAGCTACACTTGCAGTAGATAAGTGTGAGTGGCTGGTTAACACAGCAAATTGAACTCTTGTTGATAAATCAAATTGCTCCCCACAGAATCCAAGCTATCATGAACAGCCTGCTTCTGGTTTCACTTGAAGCTTGTGTGGAACTCTTCACTGCACAAGACTTTACTGCTCAGACAGATCTTTCATTACCTTATCGGCAAGCTCATTTTCTGGGGAACATTTTAGATTTTGTATGATCTTAATTTATACTAGCAAGCATATGTGAGATGCTCATCAGTATTCACCCTCTAAAAAACATTACAAAAACATATGAAGTAGTTGATAACAATTGAGGTTTTCTATTCCTTGACTTGTTCTCCTCTTCGATGCAACTTACAAAGGATGACTGAGCAGTGCAAAAGCTTTTGTAGGAGGTTCTCCTTCCTGGCTAAATTACTCCTAACTCACAGAAGAAGGTCTTTCAGATAAATATGTCACTGAAACAATTGCTAAAAGCTTCAGAGTGACTTAAGTAGAGAAAACCCTGCAGTATGAACAATCTTGACTTCCTCTTTCCTTCCTTATCCCCAGTGTTGATCTTGCATTCCAAAACCAAGAATATCCTCTCTCCCTTCAGCTGTGGCCATCCTGAAGAAATGCCATATCAATCTAAAGAACACAGTACACTCAGTAGGTTCCTGAGCTTGTTGCCCAGATCTGTCCTGCCACATCAATACAAGTTTTATTGCATGGCATTCCTATTCTCTATCAAAAACATTTTTAGTAAACACCCAAGGCAGAATTTACTACTATCTTTCTCTTTCTAATCAATTAAGACTACTGATATTTTAGAAAAAGAGCTTGAAAGTTTCCATGTGAACACCACAGTCTATGTATTTATTCTCTAAACACTTGTTTCAAAAACACAATGCTCTGTCAGAAACAGGAGTACCTCGCCAAGACCACACAGTATGTCCGTGCCTGTGAGACAGGCCAGCTTCATCAGCCTACTCCATTTAATGAATGAAGTAGGGCCTGATGGCAGGACCACCTGCCTTGTACTGCTGGTTGGAATTAGGGCTGGAGGCTGTACATCCACAAGACAATTATTTCTTTCATGTTTAAGAACCTGGCTCATTAGAAAAAGCCCTCATTTCAGGCTGCTCAATGACAATCTTTGCAACTATTTATTTCACTTAACAAAACTATATGGCTGGCCTCTTCTGTTCATATTTTGTACTGCATACTGAGTTTTCTCATTTTTTAATTAAGAGCCCTTACACTAGAGGTCAGAAGGGAACATAGTCATTAACTCAAATAGAAACCATGAATTCCAGCCTATTGTGAGGCCCTTGTTTAATTTGTGCTTTACTGCTATTACTGTAGGAATGAACATTGTCCCTTGCATAAGTTATAGAAGTATTATGAACATCAGTAAAGTTTAGATATGAGTCCCTTGACATTTGTGAGGAGAAGGCGAACTCCTTCAAGTAACTTCTTCACAGAGCTCATGCTTTTCTCTTGCTGGTCAGATTGCCTTACATAAGAATAACTTCTTCTTTATAATTTACCTTAATTCACAGCAGTCAGGAAACTTATTTCCCTTTTACCCCTCATTCATTTTTATTTTTTCTTCCAGTCATGCAATTGCCTGCAGAGTTTAAACACAAATTCTGGTTTTCAGAAACTGAAGTTTCAGGTCTAGGTAAACCGATAATTCCTAACTTGCACAAATCATATAAAGTAAGGATGGGAGTGTAAGAAATTTCTCATTCAGCAATGAGCTGGCCGACTGGATTACAAATTTAAAGAGCCAGGTATTCATATGTTTCAGTGTGATGACTGCCCATACCAAACTAAGATATTACCTATGTGAAAGTCAAAGACAGTTGTGAAAAAAAGTGAAGTACAAAAGTGTTCAGATAGTAAAAGAATAATTTACTTCAGTAAGCATCCTCATAGGGGTTGTTTAGGGAAAATGAACTATTTGAAGAACTTGTTCTCTTGGGTTTTCATCTAAGCTTGTCTCTAATAACTCGTAACTTGCTGCTGATGGATTTCAGCAGTACAATTCAAACATTTGATATGAACTCCTCTGACACTATTACTCTTTTAGAGGAGAACTGACATCTATACAAAACTGACATTGTCCACTTTCTTGCTTTTAATCAGATTCTGCTTCCTTTATAGCCTAATTTCCAGGGTGATTTCAAAAAGTGACAAGTGGCATTAGACCTGTTTTGCATCAATGTTAATATATATCATATTCTCTTCACCTGAAGTCAATGTGACCCTGTAAGTGCCTCTCGCTGTACTGCAAACTTACCCTGACTTTCAGACAACAAACCCAGCAGTCACATGGTTCAGGCTAAATAAGACTGCAGGTTTTAAGCCACAAATTCGCTTCTCAGCAAGCACTTTAGAAGTAGTTATATGCAAGACTTGTTTTGTTGCTTTCTGAGGTTTGTTTTACAGTAACAGTTATCTTCCAAACATCCTTTAAAATTACTTACTTTGATCAGCATAAAGATTTTTAGGTTTAGTTTATCAATATCAGTCCATGCAATAGTTGAAGAACTATTTAAACTTGACAGCCAGGAGACAGTACCACAGAAGATCCAAAAGTCTTTGTAGTGCTGTTTTCCAGGCAGTCTTGTGTCAGGTAAACCACTGGATTTGTTTTTCTTTTAGAATACAAAATTTTTCTTTACAATATTTGAGCACATACTTATTCAAAGAAAAAATGGCTAAACATAAACATCAACTGAAGAACAGTATCAATACTTCCGTGGTGAGTACAAAGTGCTCCTCTGTCTTATTTGCTCCTCTTCAAAATACTTACTGTTCTCTCAGTTACTATATTGTAACAAGTTTGGAGGAAATTGTATTTTTTCTTGCATATGCCTACATGCTGCAGAAACATTAGAATAATTTGGTTAAGATGCTACATACCCCAGAGCGGGCTTCTTTTGCTATGTTAGGGTGACTTTTCTTTTTTTGTCTCCTCAGTCTTGGACGACTTCTAGCACTTATTACTTGAGATTATTTTACTTTCCGGAGTCCAGTTTACCCATTATCAGCCCTATACATATATCATCTGCTTATCTTCACTTTGTCCTCCAGCTGCCACAGCAGATGTCAGTCACATAGTTTGAGACCAAAAATCTGAAAAGAGTTTTCTTGTTAGTAGTATTTTAAAAACTGACTTTATTTTTTTTCTTAGGGTAGAACACTTGCATATAATAAGAGAACTGCAAAGTCTGCTCACTAATTGAATTTCTATTCCATAGTAGTAGCACTTGAGTTTGAGCATCTTCTTCAGCTAGCTGGCTCGGAAAGTGAACCAACTCAAATGGAATTCTGCAGGTTAACAAAAAGACACATTCCAGAAGAAACAGAACAGTCACTCCTGTTTTCTAAAGATAGAGACAAGAGGCAACATAAGTTCCAACCCTTCAATCTCTTTGATATATTAAGTTGTCTAAAGTAAGGTGAGAACCTCAAGTGTGCCAAAGTATTTTGTGGTGATTATTGCCATATGCTTCTCAGACTTAAGCTGCAAGCAATAGAAGACAACTTCACAGCTGTCAAGTCTTCCTTCCCATTACTCAAAGCCATAATGTTCATATAGTTAAATCTTTTCCAATTAAGATGGAGAAGAAAACATAAAAAGGCAATACAGCAAACAAGTTAACATAGTCAACTACAAGAATTACCTTAATCAAGTCTTGAAATGTTGTGCCTGAAATGAACTATTTTCAACCAATACTATTAAGGTTTGACTGTGTCAGAGGCACCTATTCATCATTTAATGAACACTTAGAAGCTACAGCCATTAAATTAAGAGCGTGTGTTGCATTATGCATGCCATAATTTACAGGTCAGGCCACCGAGCAATAATGCTACTACTATAAAAAAAAACCCAACCAAACAAAACACCACTTCAGGCTTACCACTTACCACATTTAATTATAAAACTTCAGATCCATATTAACACAATTACTAATGTGATTTCATAGCATAAATTTATCTGCTAATTTGAGTTCTTTTCTCATAAATCACACATCAAGGGGCATTTTTTTCTTATGTCAGTCGAACTACAGACACCATCATAGAAAGTACAACTTACCACCATATTTGTTTATCCTACAAAAAAATCTAGTATAAGTTCAGAAAACCCACTTCATGAGATCTATTCTAAGACCCATTCTTAAGAAAAGGTATTATGAAGAGTATGAAAACATTGCACAGACTTATTCTTTGTGCTTGAAGTCCTATGGGGGGAGGAAGAAGGGAAGGAACAAAAAAATACAACATACGTTTCAGAGATGTACTGAGTATGCCAAGTTCCATTACAAGATCTGAACACTGGATTTTTTTTTTTAAATGAGGCTTTAATTGCATGCTACATTTTATGTGGAAACAAGTAGGAGAGTCAAAATAATCCTTACCTTGCTTTATTTTTTTTTTAAATATGGAATCAAAAAGAAGCACAAATATTGTTCTACATCACTTAAAACAGTTTTCATTGTAAGATTTTAAGTGCATTTGAGAAACTGGACCAGCACAGGAAACCTCATCCAAACAGAGGAAAAAGCAGAAATACAACTTGTTTTAATTGCTAGTGCTTTTTTTCAGTCCTACAGCATGTTACTAGGTAGGAATTACTAGCCACACACTAATTAATTTGTATAGAGAAACAATGTACCTGGACTATTAACATGGTAATAAAGAGGTTGAAGTAACAATTTAAGATATATCTATGCATTTAGTTTATTACTAACAATTTTCTTAATGTGGTTTAAGCAGACAGGCATTCCAGGTAAGTCCTATACCTACAATTTATCTCAATTTTTTTTTTTTTTTACATCTACACTGTAGATGTAATAGGTGATAATTTTGGATGGTCATTTAAATACCTTTAATAGCCAAGAAGGAAAAGAGATGTTTAAGGAACTGATTATTTTATTATAAGATAAGTATGCCTGTAAGGATCAGACAAATCCCATTTTTCAACTGGATTATTTTGGTTTTTTGTGGGTTTGGTGGGGGGTTTTTTTTGTGTTTGGGTTTTTGTTTTGTTGTTGTTTATTAAGTTTAAAGAAATACACCATAATCTTCAAGACATTTACACAGCTTTCCCTCCAGCCAAACTCCCCATATGCCATCCACTTAGTGCAGCCCTCTGCTGAAGCGAGGCTTCACTCTCGTCCAGAATCTTGTTTTGATGGACAGTTCACTGAGGTAACAGATCCAGTCAGAAACCTTGTTGCTTGAGAATGCAACTTTGATTCACTTGTCTGGAGCCTTTAGCATTCAGCACAATACAGAAAGATGATGCTGAATTCTACCAACACTTTCTCATGAGAGAAACAGAATAGCGCCTGGTAAATGTCTCCCTCTTCCAAGTCATCTCCAAACCCATTAAATTACATAAAGATGTCTCAACTGGTGTTTCACTACTAACTTAGAGGCATTCATAATGAGGGAAGTCTGATACTAAACGTCTTGCAACAGTTGCTAGCAACTAGCAAAATGAGTCCTTGTTCAATTGCCCACACTTCAGCTGGTGACAACTATTTCACTTCTAGTTGCCATCTTTACTGCACAGGGATACAAGACAGCTTTTTCAGCCACCTGCAGCAGAAAGTTGATTCTTTTGATTTATTCCTCTAACAGTTATTTAATTAGGATGCTTCCATTGTGTCAGTAAATAGCTAAATGGAACATTTTACAGTCATCTTCACTGTGATTCCTACAGCTAATGCTGTATTGGTATTTTCATTGTAGCTATTGTTTTTCAAATGCACAAGATTTAACAGTAAAAATTTATCTTGGGCACACAATGGTTTGGTCAAATAGCAGCATTAGTTATTTTGCTTTTAAATACAGTTATTTTACATCTGCACACACTTCACTTTTCAAAAGCAGTTGAAGAGCAGCCGAAAAGAAAAAAAAGATGTTTTTATCATCACACAGCACTTTATTTCTCTGTTTTGAAACTGTTTTGCTATACCTTTTCCTATAAGCATATATGAAGGTCAGAGAGCTTAGGGAACCTCAAAAAACTTTTTCAAATAGCGTGGAGGAAAGCTGCCACCAGCTCCTACTTGACTGAAAGCAAAATCTCATGAAGTGAGATAGAACTGAAAAGATTAATAGAGCAAAGAAGTCCAGTGAGAACAGGAATTGATAGTATCAGTCTTTAATTTATTTATGGATAAATGCAATTCCATGGTTCCAGTAGACTATCATTTTCTTGACAGTTTGTAAAATTTATCACAGAAAAAGGTGAGCATTTACAGTGGCTAAATGAGAGAGAAAAAGTTATTCTTCATTACTTTTAAGTCAAGATTGAATCCCTGTTACATACAATTTGCCCAAAGATATGAGTACAACACAAAACACCTGTTAGTCCTCATCCATCATAGATGAGTGCAATAATACTCAGCATTAATGATGAGTCTTGAAAAGGCCCCATGTAACTCACATTTCTATCTTTAGATAAACTATGGAGAAAGTCAAATGTATGCATCTAAGAGTATAATTGCTATACCAACAATTATCTTCAAACTTTTTTTTTCATTCTAATGAAAAGTGAATCACAGCAGTATCATTTCAGTGTATATTTTAAAGCACACATTATACGTGCAGGTTCTGCATCTAACAAATGGCGACAAATCATTTATGTTGCCCATCAGTAGACGCACTACTGTTTTCAGCAGAGGGAAGATAGTTCCTCTCTTGCCCTTCCTCTTTAAGGTACAAAGAGTTTTATTATGGCTGGTTATGACAGAAACCTGTTGGGCAAAGTAATCATATATATGGTCAGTTATAAAGCTGTAGTTTTGTTAAGCAGTAGAGAAATCTTAGGGTAAGAATAGTTTTCAGTATAAAATGTAATAGAAAAGTATCTAGAACACCATTTTGGTGACTGGAGGAATTCTAGACAGACAAGACAGAAGTAATTTATCCATCAGGTTCCATGAAGAAGTCAGTCTGCCAGAATAAAGTGCGATTTGGAGCAATTTATTTCTTGCCTTTCCATTGTGCTGTGTTAAGTAACAGTGTACTTGCAGCCGAAAGGTGCTGGGAGAGACCATAATGTGCCCTGAAAGAACAAAGATAGCACAACTTGAACTTTGCCATTCTTATGTGCTGTCATTATCCTCACTTTTCACTGGATTTTCCTCAATCTTTTCCGCTCTGATCAAACCCATTATTCTCTCCCATCACACATCAATTGAAAAACAGTGGTGCATTACTTCTAATTCTTAAACATTAGAAATACTTCTCATTTCAAATTTTAAGTTGTTCAAGCTGTGTAAGAATAATACAGAACCCTGACAATTGTTCATCTAAGATGTCAAGAAGTTTAAGACAGAAAGCTAGGTACTTTCAAATTTCACCAGTGAATAATCTCAAGACATTTGGCAAGTTTTCCTGCTTTGACATAATACGAAGTTAAAATAGCAATAAGAATGCAGAAATAATCAGAATTAAGTCTTTAACAATAATAGACAAACTCTGCTACAAAAGACTTCAGTCAATTTTTTTTTACTGATCAACATTTACAAGTTTGGGGTTTCTATCAAATATTATCAAGAAAAGCCTTGCTACTCCCTTAAGACCCT
Source organism: Mesitornis unicolor (assembly GCF_000695765.1). Taxonomy (NCBI): domain Eukaryota; kingdom Metazoa; phylum Chordata; class Aves; order Mesitornithiformes; family Mesitornithidae; genus Mesitornis; species Mesitornis unicolor. Next base: position 6,320 of record NW_010172851.1, on the reverse strand, counting down.
AGTTTAATCTTGCTCATTATTTGTATTAGGCACAGGCAATAAAATCTATACTGCAATATTCACTAACTACTGGTATTTTAACTCAGCAGGTCTTTCCCTGCTGAGCTGCTGTACTACTGATTATCTGTCAGCTTTCCATCCATAGAATCACTCGCCATCATCCTACTCCATCACACACAAAACATCCCAGGTAGCTGGTAAGCTTATGCCAGTAAGCATCTTCAGCATAGTCAGCATGACCTTCCTTGAGCCTGTTACGCAACATTCGGATTTTCCTGTTGTAGTAATGCAATTTTTTTTCCTATAATCTGATATTTTTTATCATGTTTTCTTTTCTCCATCCTTCATCTCCTAACTGCCAAGCAACAACAACACACATGATGGTTTGTGAATATTTTCACAGCACATCAGGTGGCACATTTTTTTAAGATGGCAAAGAACCATCGCTTTGTAGAGTCAGAAGGACCAGGATCCTGCACCACTTCTTATTTTACATTTGTGGAATGACTACTCATTTAGCCTGTGTCTTATAACCTTGGTAATTTATTTGATAGCTTCAATGACATTACAGAAAGCAAGAAGAGAAGCAATGAAATCTTTTGGTTAGAAATTTTCAAGAGGAAAAACGTGTGCTTAAACATTTGATTCCTTAAAGAATATTTACCAAAAAAATTCAGCTGAGCTTCATTTCTTGCATATCTTTGAGGTGGTAAATTTAGAAAAGACTAGGAATTTCAGTACTACTCAAGTTTTCTGCAGTACTTTTTTTTAAAGTTGTGTTTCTCAAACAAAAACATTGGTCTCATGAAATTTATGTTTGCATAGTGATATTGCCAGTTCAGTATTTTTAACTAGTTAAAAGTCAAGAGGATATCTGGATAATATGTTGCCATAATTAGAAAATAGAGTTTGGTAAAAAAGACCAGAAGATATCAGCTGAATTACATAAAAAATTTAGCACACTCACCTCATCCCTTTTCTTAATCATGTTCCTGCAGGGTCCACATGTAGAAATATAATGAAAACTCCATCATTGTTTTGTTTGACAATGAGTTGGCCTACATCAGACTTAACAGATCCAAAATATTCTTATTTTAAATACACCTGATTATCTAAGCAAATACATCTTTGTCATTAATATCGTATTATTCTAAGGCACATTGAAAGGTTTTACCTTTCCCCACTGCTCTCCTTATGAAAGCTATGACAAATTGCTTAAAAAATTTACAATAATATTGATTAGTTAATGTGACACTAAGTACTAACCTTCATAGTTTTTCACTCCCAGGCTCAGTACATGCTTAAACCTGCTCAAGATACTTAATCCTGTAATCCCTCTTTCCTTTATGTTCTGTATTTAACTAATTTTAAGGCTGTTGTTTTTCAGTTCTGGTAATTTCTTTTCCTTTCTTCTCTTGCATTTGAATGAGTTACCTGGGAAAAAGAAATTAAAATATAAGCTAACTCATCTGTGATGGCAGGTCTATTCACCATGTTTTAACACAAACTTAACTAAGGTGTATGTCCCAGAGGATCACTGTCTCACTAGGAAAAAGTCTCACTGCCTCAGAAGGGAGGAAAGTTTATGGAGAAAGTAGTACAGCTCATGGAAATACACATGGCAAAAGATCCCTTACATATCACAGCCTGAATAAACAATAGCCAGAGAGGTATTTTTGGACTAGATCATTAAACATCTGAAACATCATCCTGATTAAAGGATTCTGATATTCAGGGACTTAAGAACACAACCAACCACCAAAAAGTACCATTGAGTACTCTTACCTGTACTCAAGTACTATAAAGCCATGAAGAAGAGCCTAACAGGCAAAGCTGAGAAAGATGAATTCTCCAAATACAGAGAAAGGATTCTTTGAAATAAGAGATTATTATAGGGCTCTGTAAAGATTTATTATTTCTGTAGCTATCCCACAAGGATTTTCTTCTCCTAAATTTATGTGCATAGCTTAACACATTTGGTCAGCTAGCTGCTCTGTGTTCCATTTTCATTTTTATTTAGTTTTATTAACTGTTAATTTGCCACAGTGTGTCACTTCGTGTCACATAGGCAGTTTCCTGACAGGCTCCTAATGAAGAGGAACAGCTTTCAGTTTCCTCTTGTGAAGCACTGCAGTGTAAAGCATTTCTAGAACTCTGTTCTCCATTACACTTCTCATAGAGTCATCAGGTGAACGCAAAGTAAGTTACCACAAAGCCAGGAAAAGTGCTAGTTTTAAGTGTTTAAAACATCAAAATAAGGTTTGTGCTTGGTGTTCAACTCATCTGCTGCAAACATGACACTG
>NW_010172851.1:0-4004 GCF_000695765.1 Mesitornis unicolor | reverse complement strand
AGCAGGTGAGATGGAATCCTTTTTCCTATTCAGTCATTCAGATTCTGGTCTCTGACTTAGAGGCTGTCTACAGTGATTCACACAACTGAGGTCTCATTGGCTCAAGAGTGCAGGAAATATTGCAGAAGTTTTCTGTTGAGGTTTCCTCGTCTAGCTGCAAACTTCTCACAAGCCATTCATTCAGATATAACATACCACGAGAAAGATGCTTTGACCTTCTGAATTCTCCAGGCTCACTAGTGATTTAAAAATCCAAGATTTCCACAGTATTTTTCTTTCCATTGTCTACCATGCTGCTTAACACACCACAGTTGTACATTGGCCACTGTTTTTACTTTCTCACCTGTTCCATCTGACTTTCTCATTATAAAGCAGCCCTCTGGTTCCTGAGAATATCATCAGTCTAGATCAATTCAAATTTCACCTTTGTTTTACTGGTAGGTATTTGAATTCATTCTGCTTTGAATAGATGAAGTCACAGTTCATTTCATGCTTCATTAACAGAACAGGTAAGCTTGTGGATTTACAAGATACATGCAAGTACAGGGGGCTATCCCAGTCAATGCTTTTAGTTACAGCTCCAATTTTATTTAGGTTTCTACTCCCTCTCCCCTTTCTCCCTACAAAAATTGCTGCAAATAGAAATTACAGTATGTAATTGTAATTATGTATGTATGTAATATAATGTACATAATAATATAATTATGTAATAATGACAGTATGCTTACATGCAGCTACTACTATGTGATAGTTGTACACCATTTGAACAATATTAATATGTCACAGTTAACATAATTTAATTGGTCACAGTTAACCTGCTCACTTGTTTTTCTGCTGCTCTTTAATCAGCATGCAAAGGTAAATATTTCAGCACACCTTATGTCACACTGTTAGCCCACCAAAGTCTCTATAAACTTCCTTTTGACTTGTCACACATAACAAAACTACTTTAATGACAGAACATGCACCTTACATACTAAAACCACAGGCATACAAAGTAGGTTGGTAGGTAAAGACCTCTACCATCAAGTTATTCCAGTTTCTACCGTGTGCAGCTTGTAAAGCACATGACAGAATATTCCTCTTGAAGTTATCTCTTTATTTTCTTGATTACAAGGATCTTCACTGGCACTAACAGCTTCAAGTCATGCCATTAAAATAGATACCAACACTTATCTTTTACTTTCCCTTTTAACCACCTTTTCTTTCCAAGGCATACTGCTGAATAGAGTTAGAGATACTGATTAGGCTGCTTCTATATTTCTTACAAACACTTTCTATTATAGACATGTTTTAGTCAGCTAAGTATCAATATAGTATTTCCTTCTTGTTAAGTTCCTGCAGCCTGAATCACAGCATTTACCTTCTGTCTCTAGACATGAATGTTCAAGCTACGAAAGTGTTAATAACTTACAGCATTCCAGTAAACACACTAACAGACTGAACAGGTTTTTTCTTACTTTTTTTTTTTACTGGCCCTGTGACATTTTGTGACCTTGCTGTTGGGATCCAAGTAGCTGTGTAACCAAGCCAAAGATAATCACATTCTTGCCTTCCAGCTTTACCTCTAGTACAATGCTTGCAGCTGAGTGCCTCGTAAATCCATGCTGAATTTGGCACTGGTATTCAAACAAGCTGATACTCCCTGACTGAACATCCTTCATCAAATCATAGAATAGTTTGGGGTTGGAAGGGCCCTTAAAGATCATCTAGTTCAACCTCCCTGCCATGGGCAGGGACACCTTCCATTAGACCAGGTTGCTCAAAGCCCTGTCTAGCCTGGCCCTGAACACTTCCAGGGAGGGGGCATCCACAGCTTCCCTGGGCAACCTGTGCCAGTGTCTCACCACTCTCACAGTAAAGAATTTCTACCTTAGAATCACAGAATCATTATAGTTGGAAAAGACCTTTAAGATCACCAAGTCCAACCATTAACTATCTCTACCATGCCTACTTCTAAACCATGTTCATGAGCACCATATCTAAATTGCTTTTAAATACATCCAAGGATGGTGATTCCATCACTTCCCTGGGCAACCTGTTTCAGTCTTTGAGAACACTTTCAGTGTAAAATTTTTTCTTAAAGTCTAACCTAAACCTCCCCTGGTGTAACTTGATGTCAATTCCTCTTGTCCTATTGGTTTTAACTAGTGAGTAGAGACCCACACCCACCTCTCCATAGCCACTTTTCAAGTAGTTGTACAGGGCAATAGGATCTCCCCTCACCCTCCTTTTCTTCAGACTAAACAACCCCAAGTCCCTGAGACAGTGCTCATAAGACTTATTCTCAAGACCATTCACTAGCTTTGTAGTCCTTCTTTGGGCCCTCACCAGCTCCTCAATATCTTTCTGATACTGCAGCACCCAAAACTGAACACAGTACTCAAGGTGTGACCTCACCAGTGCAGAGTACAGTGGCACAATCACTTCTCTAGTTCTGCTGGCCACATTGTTCCTGATGCAGACCAGGATGCCATTGGCCTTCTTGGCCACCTGGGCACACTGCTGGCTCATGATCAGCCAGTTGTCAGTCAACACCCCCAGGTCCCTTTTTGCTTAGCAGCTTTCCAGCCACTCGTTCACTGGTTCATACTACAACAACCTATCGAATTCTAAGATTACATCTGAAAGCACGTGTATTCCATTCTGACTGTTTCTAGATAGCTCTTCTGTCTTTGAGTTCATTGAGCATTATGAAGATTATCCTTACTTTTCACTAGTAAGGATATGATGTGTTTTTCCTCCATGTATTTTTTTCTCAAAAGTAAATAAATGGTTAATACTGTATTGGGTTTTCTGTGAGAGGTTTTTGGTTGTGTCTTTGGTAACGGGGGAAGGGCTATGGAGATGGCCCTTTAAGAAGCAACTTGAAAAGCTCCTTGAAACGCCCCCCCTTTTCCTTTGTCAGCCCCCCCTCTGACCAGGGCCAAGCCAATCAGCGCCCCTGCAAATTCATGTATTTAAGTGGGGTGCAGGGTATGCCTCCCCCTCTCTTTGGCACCAGCCCTGACCAGCCCAGCCCCAGATGCAGGTGACACAGCCCCGGCCTTGCCTGTAACTTAAGCTTAAGCCCCGCTGGAGCTCCATCCTGAAAAAGAGAGAGCTAGGAACTCCAGAACCATCAGAAGAGACCTGCAGTGGAGAAAAGAATGGGGCCCAAGGAGAACAACTTTGAAGAACACTAAGGTCGGTTGAAAGAAAGAAAGGAGAGGGAGGAGGAGGAGGACGCAGAACCCAGGTTCCCCTTTTGCAACCTGTGGCGAGAGCCGGGTTGGCTGGCCTGCAGCCCAGAGTTCACCGGTGGGGCAGGGCCACATGAGCAGGTGGCTGCTCCTGAAGAAGCCGTGACTCCGGGCAGTGTGTGCTGGAGCAGTTCATGTGTGTGGGAAACTGCATCTGTGGGCAGACTCAGATTGGACTTTTGAGGACTTTTTCCCTATGGAAAGGGGTCCACGTGGAAGCAGAGAATGAGACTGGGCTGTCTTCGTACTCCTGAGAAGGAAGTGGTGTGAAACCGACTGCAACCCCCCTCCCATTCCCCTGCACCTCAAGGCAAAAGGGGAAAGGGAAGGTGAAGAAACCGGGAACAAAAGCTGAGCCCAGGAAGAAGGGAGGAGTGGGGGGAAGGTGTTCTGTCTTTTAAGATCTGGCTGTATCTCCCATTGTTCTACTCTGATGTTGGTAATAAAATTGTTTTGTTTTTATTTCTTATGATGAGTCTGTCTTTTCCCTGTGACCTTTTTAAGCTGTCAGAAGTCCTCCCAGTCCTTATTTTGACTAGCCCTTTTTTGGGGCATCGTGGTGCTCGGTTATGCAATGGGCCTAAACCACAACACTAGTAAGGATATGACATGTTCTTCCTCCATGTATTTTTTCTCAAAAGTAAATAAATGGTTAGTACATGACCACTACACACTGAATAGCATTATAGAGAGAATTTTGTGCTCTAGCTTTTCAGAAGTATCTCATCCGAGCAGAGAGTTGTGGTGAATGGAACTAAATCC
>NW_010172850.1:40055-49925 GCF_000695765.1 Mesitornis unicolor | reverse complement strand
GGGGGGAAGGAAGGGGATGGGGCAAAGAGGGGGAAAGTAAGTAAGGATACAACTGTACCAGCCACCTCCTGCATTGATGAGTACTTAAGTTTTCAAAGCTTAATTCCCCAAGGCTAGATATGTAGGAATTCTGTAACAGACATACTAGTGGGAACTTAACACCAACTTAACACAATTCTAACCAATTAGTGTGTAGAAAGAAAAGGCAAACAGGCCTATACAGCACTTAGTGTGGGGGCTTCTCCATCTGTCCTCAAAAGAGTAAAATGCTTGCTTTCTTTTCACACTACCACAGAAGGGGGTAATACCTGCCTGAGAAATGAAAAACAAACTAACAACAACAACAAAAACCCAAACACACAAACAAAATACTAGCAGGAGATAAATTTCTCTGGGGTCCCCAGCTTCATCACCAGGTATACAGCAAAGACAAAGGCATGAAAGATTCTGGTGAAATGAATGAAATACTTTCTGGTTTTCCTATCTAAGACTCATGAACTGAGGCTGGATTACAATGCAGCACTTATCATCTCTTGTTTCCACCACTTCCAGAGCAGGTTTGCTCACCATGAGGGCTTACAGTGAGCTCCATCTGTTCAAATGTCAAGGCTTTCTTTTCTTTGTGTCTGAAACAGGTTCCCCACTTCCTCTACTTTGGCACAGGACAGGCCTGAGGAGCTGCAAACCTCTGCAGAAGTCTTTTCTCCATCAAAGGCAGCAACCATGTGCTTGCCCTCTTTTGGAACAGGACATTGAGGCCCAAAATTATGCATGGTTCAGAGCAGAATTGCATATCTCTGCAGCCTGGTGTCTGGACTACTGGGTTCAATACTTCTAAAAGCTCAAAACACAGTTAGACAGATTTCCTGACAAAGATACGACAGACTAAATAAAGTTCATAGCACTTGAAAGAGTTCTTTTCATATGTGTACTAGCCAAATTGCTTGTAGGGTGTTGATTGAGGTCTAGTTTGCAGCTTACTGTTCCCTTCCTCCAAAATAAGGGATCAAAAATTTCCATTGACATCTCCAAAGTTCCTAGCCAAAGCCTCAGTGATAACCACTGCCAAGAAAGTAACAGGTTTAAAAGTTATTATTTTCAGATCAAGGAAGTTTTGTTGTTTTTTGGAAGATCTACTATACTTCAGATGTTTTTACTTACCCTATAATCTGGTGTCTATTATTCCAGCTTTCAAACTTTCAATTGGATATTTACATACTTCTGTGGAATCTGGTATGTGAAAACAGCTAAAGCAGATAGCTGTCTATTCTAACATGTCTATTCTCACAAAAAAATAAAAACTATACAGAGTAGTTTTCATTGTCATCAGGAATAGCCAAAAGCAAATTCACCTTTAATATTTGAATTCTTACTTTCTTTCAACCAGGATTCATGCTGGCCACTTTGCAATATTGCTCTGTTACAATTAAGATAGTTAAGATATTTACAGAAAAAAAAAAGCCATCTGAAGAGCTTATACAGAGAGTCCTACACTTAAGTAATGGTAGCATGTATGTCCCTAGTTCTGCCTTGGTATTCTTCCCCTTTTCCCTTGCCAAATGCTTTCACTATTTTGCAGTCCTTCTGGATTCTGGATTCTAGCACTTCCTAAAGAAAAACATCCAGGATTAACACATGTGTATAGGGCTTCTGTTGGTTTCTGAGAATCAGCCCGTCAGGCAGCTATCCTAGCATGCAGGTACAACCCAGCTCCAACTGGAGCACTTCAGACACAGTCCAAACTGACTAAGGGCATGGAAGGTTTTCCACCAGCAAATCACACTTATTCACGCTCACTCCAAAACCAGTGAAGGCCGTGGAAAGATAGCAACTGACTTGAGTTTGCCTCCAAACATGCATTTTAGTGCCTAGCACAGAATGAACGGCCAGCAAATAAGAAACAGATGATGGGGTTGAGGTTTTGGAATTTTTAAATTTATTTTTCAAAAGCAGCACTTGAGAGGACAGGAAGGGATATCGACAGCTAAGGAGCAACAGCACTGCCTTAAACTGGCACAGCATTTCTGCACGGGCATCTCCTCTATTCCCACTGGAGGAGCAGGCTGATGTTCCAAACAGCTCTGCACATTCTTCAGTGCTGGGCTAACTGAAGATATTGACTGAGTATTATAAGAGCCTGAGCATTTACACAAGCCTTGAGCTGCCATGCCTCGAACAGCTAGACACCTTTTGGCAGTGTTGCTGCAACAACACGATGCCTGGATGTAAGAGTGGAGAATTAAGGAGGAACAGAGCAGAACTTTTCCCTTGGAACTGACAAACAATTGAGTTGTGGCTGTACACAATGCAAGATCTACCTCAGTCCTTTTTGCTGCACTCCAAGCACAAAGGGTTGGGAGCACTTTGGGAAAGTGTTAACAACCTTGGCCTGGAGCAGGAAGAAGGTCTAGCCATTCAGGTCTGGAAAAAGTAAAATGGCCTTAGAAGCCTACATCAAAGTCAGAAAGCATAAGACAGACATTAAAATAAGCTAAGGGTAGAGTTAAGAGCATTTGTATTAAATAATGTAAAACACAAACGCAAAGAGAAAACATGAAGGGGAAGGAAACAAAGAAAAATGAAACATGAGGAAGTACCAATTACATGTTAAGGAAAAAATGACATTTTTTTCTTTGAACAGCCTCGAGGCAGCACAAGAAAATAAAGCACGTTCATATATGCAATGCAAGTAAAGAAAATGGAATACTTAGCCCTGACTGAATCAAAATAATCAAACAAAAAAATCCCACACCAAAAATACTGAGATCCATTTCTAAAAGTAATTTTATCCAAAATGAGTGGTAGGACTTCACCATGCAACTCCAAAAGCAAGATAACAGCACAGGATGTTCTGATGTAAAAAGGAAGTACACCTACAGTCATGCCAAGAGGCAAAAAATAACAGGAATTGATGTAGTAAAAAATGGAAGAACTGTGCAATGTTTCAAATCTCAGCCTACATCTACCTACAGACTACCTGTGCAGGAAGAGAAAAAAGGCTAGCAACAGTGTAATCTCTGCCAGCACCTAAAAGACCAGAGATTCCACCTTTGGCATACAACAGCATTCTCATATCCTAATGCAGAAATGACTAGTTTAAAGGAAAGCAGTAGAAATGACTGTCCACATGGTGCCCTATCAACACAGCCATATCTAAATTACTACTGTGTGCTGGTAATAATACATAAGTAAGTCTTATAGTGTCTCTGCATGGGGTGAAGAAAGACAGCATTTCCAGAGTGCCTAAAACACTTAAATGCCTGGTAAGTGATGTTTCAACCCTGAAAACTTTACTCAGAGTACAGACACAAAGATTGGCACAATGAGTCTGTCAGCAATACTAGAAGTTACTGCCTCATCCAAAAGTGCATTCACAGTCTCCACTACAACACAATGCAATGCAAACATGATGCAGCTTGACAGACACCTGCACACCCTGGGGGATGGCTACTGGGGAAAATACACAATGAAAACCCAACACAGAAGCAAAATGAAAATCCAAGTTGTCATGGATCCTCTGCAACATAAAACATGTTTCAGATACCTAAAGAAGAAAAACTTGGGATCTTCTCAGAAGTACAAAGTAACTAAAGATTCTGAACTGGAAGCATAAATTTACTCAGAAATTAAATGATGGTTAATTGTCCAATGTGCACTCGCAGCTCAGAAGGCCAACCGCATCCTGGGCTGCATCAAAAGAAGCGTGGCCAGCGGGGCGAGGGAGGTGATTCTGCCCCTCTACTTTGCTTTGGTGAGACCCCACCTGGAGCACTCTGTCCAACTCTGGAGTCCCCAACACAAAAAGGACATTGAAGTGCTGGAGCAGGTCCAGAGGAGGGTCACAAAGATGATCAAAGGGCTGGAGCACATCTCCTACGAAGATAGGCTGAGTGAGTTTGGGCTGCTCAGTCTGGAGAAGAGAAAGCTCTGGGGGATCTTATAGCAACCTAATACCTGAAAGGTGGTTGTAAGAAATCTGGGGAAGAACTGTTTAGAAGGTCATGTAGTGGCAGGATGAGGGGTAATGGTTTTAAACTAGAAAAGGGTAGATTTAGGTGGGATATTAGGAAAACGTTCTTCAATATCAGGGGGATATATCACTGGAACAGGTTGCCCAGAGAGGTGGTGGAAACCCCATCCCTGGAGATATTCAAGGTCAGGCTTGATGGGGCTCTGAGCAACCGGATCTAGTAACACTGTCCCTGCTCACTGCAGGGGGTAGGACTGGATGATCTTCATAGGTCCCTTCCAACCCAACACATTCTATGGTTCTAAGTTTTAGTTAATTGTGGGTATTTTCAGAGCTATCGATGAACACATAGACAAGAACAAAATGCACTAAAAACAAGACACCTAAACCAAACATCAACAGAACAGAAATACACCTGGGCATATCTAAGAGCACTAAGCAGCAGTTGAGAATCCAGAGGAAAAAGTACCTAGTAAAGGAAAGAAATCAAACCATTGTTTCATCCTTCTAGGGTAAACAGAAGTAGTCACATCTAATACAAGCAATTGGATTCCTGCAGAATGAGGAATAGGGACTGAAGGAGAAACTCTGTTGAGGAAAAGTGACTGTTTTGAGTACATGGGAAAGCAAGCTTATTGCATTTGCAAACTACTAATAACTGAATAGCTCAATGGCCAGAAGGAGACAGCAGGAGATAAAAATAAATACACCACGCTTTCCTGGTACATCCACTCAGAAACATCAATCAAAGTCAAAAGAGATCAGATGACAGATGAAACTGGAGAAGGGGATGTTTGGCTTCTGGGGTAAGAAAAACTCAAAGAGAACGTATAAATAACATAAAGTGCTTAAAAACACTTTTTGGAAAAACAATGGAATGTAGTAACAATACAGGCCTAACACATTATGGATTTGTGAGAAAAAGTCCTAAAGAGACTAAAATGAAAATATATTGTATGCTATTTAATTATCTCTAAATTCATTTACATAAAGAGAAGACTTCTGTGAAGAATGAGAGAAATTCCAAGGAATTAAGAAGAGCAGCAGACTAATAGCTTCCTGTAGATAGAAACATATCTGTGAAACAAAATCAAGATGCAATACTGCACCAAAAAGCACAAAATATACGGCTAAAAGAACCAAGTACTGAACTAATTTCGAAAGGCATAAGGCTAAGAGTGGAATTTACGAGATTTAGGAACATAATTCCAAAATTCAATGGGACTCAAAATTACCAGCTCACTGAGTGGTAGGATAGCGTATAGTCATGAATGGCAACAGATTGAAAAGTGGGAAGGTGGCAAAGCAGGGTGCCATGCAAAGACTGTCAAGACTACACACATTTGTTCACTTTATGCCATGCAGCACTGACCTGGAAAGAAGAGTATGTGGGAGGGTGAAATGTTCTGGCAGTAAACTAAGCTGAGGCGGGGGGGGAAGACAGAAGACACTAAGCTTCAAAGGGATGCAACAAAACATTAATGAAGAAGCTTAGTGAATCATACGGTACAAGGAAGTTTTATTCATTGCATGTTTAAAAACAGATTATGAACCTATTCCTTTACCTAAATTCTGATTTCTAGTAAAGAACCTTTACATTGCTAGAATGTTGTGAACAAGATGAAAAGGATACAAACTTTATGTCCTTGTTTGTGCACTCCAAAAGACAAAAGAAAAGAGTAATCACAGAGGGAATAAAATAAAACCCTGGAATAAAATTGCCATTTAAAGGATTTACACAAAACAAACAAACAAACAAACAACCCCAAAACAGCAAAACACCAAAAAAACCCACCCAAAAACCTTGTTAGATGAATTTATTTCAGCATTATCTGTCCAGGCCACTTTTTGGATCATTTTGGACCAGCATCTGTGAGAAAGATATTACATATATATCTAAGGCTCAGAGGAGGGCAACCAGAAAGATACATGGACTATGCAATCTTGTTTATTCAAAAGAGGTGAGAAACTATATCCATGTTTCTTTATCACTTTGAATTCGCTTTTGCGTTACGTGCACACCTATCTCTGAATGGAACTGACACAAGATATATGCTATGCAGATTCTTGTGTCAGTATCAAAATAATTTTAAAGGGATGCAGATTTCATTTAAGAAGAAAAAAATAATAATTTTATCATCTGAATTCCTTTTCACAAAGAGAGTCTCACACTGCTGCCTACTGAAGAATCTTGGAGTTTCATAGTTGAGATCAAGGAGAGAGTGGCTATAATACTCTGTATAAGATGAAGCAAAGGAAAGCAGTAGGCATTGTGTAAGACTTAGGAAGGGGTAACATAATTGATGAAATAAGCTATACCATATTACTTCCATCAGAAGAGAAGGATCAGTCCAAGAGTATCATGTCCTCCTGTTTCTGAGTGTCCAGCACTACCGGGAATCCCTATTAGCATTAGCTTTCAAGACAACATGGTCATGAGCACTGCCTGAATCATTACCTGGCTCTGCTAATGCTGTGATTTGAAAGGATCAGTTTTAGGGGTCAGGAAATGTATAATCATATAGACATTTAATTTCTGGTTATCCCTTCTTTTCATCAGTCCTCACCACAACACAATTTATTTCCTGGCTTCAACGTAATTTAACTTTCCTGCAGTTCTTTAGGTGACCTGGCCACTTACTAGTCACATCTTGGCTGCGCACAATCCTCTCATTATAAACTAGGCTTTTTCAGTAGCTGCTCTGTGACTTGCAACCTTTGCATATCAGTGCCAAGTCACTAGAGCTTTCTAACCTCACCAGTTGCTCTGCTTATTGCTATTTTGGCCTACAACACAGAGGTGATGCCTGGGGAGTACATCATGTTTCTCTTTTTCTGGCATTCATATTATTTCACCTCTGTTTATCCACTGTCTTCTGTTTGAAGAACGTTGCAGGCTGAGAATCTGCTGCCACCGCCTTATACTGGGTGGACAGTTAAAATTGCTGGTCATGTTTCAACCCTATATTGTTACAATTTATTATTTGAGGAATAAAATTCCATTGTCTAAATACAGGGTGGCACTTAAAACCATGACTTCTGCTACATGTCAAATATTGGGATCTCCACGTGCTTACTACTTCCATAAAATGCATACACTAAAAAGTTGCCTTATTCTGTTGAACTAAACTCAAACCTCATAAATAGAAGTGCACTTACAGAAGAGAGGTACGCAAACAGATCTGGAAGTAGCTTTAGCAAGATGCTGATTTAGCCAATATGCCAAAAGGACTCATTGGTAACAAGTTATTTTCTGAATTTAAAATTATTTCCTACTTTGATTCATTCTTCACTCAATCTACTGAGCAATGTTGGTTTTTACAGCAGTTAACTGAACCATCCTCATGCTACTGTGTGCCACGATTTCCTTCTCATTTATAAGGGCAATTCATCTGATAGTTTTCAAGAGCACGCCACATTTCCTTCTCTATAGCTCCGGCCCTTGAAATATTTGTATTAATACAAACACATTGCCACAAACACACATGCTGCTGCCACCTAATTGCTCACTTGCCTCTAAACTTGAAATGAAGAGGAGAAAGAAATCCAGCTCTATCAAGTGCTACATTTTGGCATTCTGCTTTAAAACTAGCCCTAAAATTACTGTGACAACATATGGGTACTGATGATCCATTCTAATCACAGAGCTCAGGAGCTTGTAATTTGTTCTGGAGACCTCCAGCATACAACTTGACATTATTATTATTACTACTGCCAAAAGAAAGGCGTTATCTCGATCGCCAGCTCTGAGTGATCTCAGATCACTTCAGGCAGTATTTTCAAACACTGCTACCAAAATGTAGTAACAACGTCCCTTAAAGAAGAAATAAACCAGGGACTTAAATGTCAAAACTTTGGGCCATCAGCTATGATGATGACATATATCCATTTCAACAGAGCTAAAATGAGCAAAGGAGTTTTACCTCCCTGTCAAGCACCAAATCCCTCTAGCAGGTTTTAGATCAACAGAAAGTAAGTGGAGTCTCAGGGGACAGGGAGAATATCAGTTATCTTACACAAGAAGGCTACTTAGTGTGGGAATGATAGCCTGCAGAAGTGGTTTCCTGCACTGCATTGGTCAAGTCAAACCACATATCCCTTCACAGTAATAGCATCCTTTTTACTCTGTTTAGAGTGATCACAAATTCCAGAGACAGCAGTAGTACATGACAGCATCACCTACCACTTTGTCCTCTATCCTAAACATAAAAATCAGAGCTAAAAGAAAGCAAAAACCTCAGGAGGGACAGGGGCAGGAGAACCCACCAGGAGTCTAGATATGCTTCCTTCCTTCCCCCATGGTCGTAATCAGGTAATTTCTGTCTGCCCAGAAGAAATCCAGAAAGTTCTTCTTCCTTCATTTATTACTTGATCCAAGCAAAAAATTTACTCTGTCTTCTCTCTACCATGGGCAAGTCTTTCAGTATCACATCAATCCCACTGCAGCAGGCTGGCCAAATCCACACAAAGACTGGCAGCAACCTTCTCCCAGTCGCATGAGTTCCTGTCTCCATCCTGTTGAATTGCAATTTTGCCTTTACCCATTCAGTTCAGGCACAAAAAGCTCAGGACCAGAAAAGAGCACAATGAACAGCAAGCTGACACCCCCCTGAGCACAGCCAATGACAGAATAAACATCTCCCTCTGTTCGCCTAGCCACAAAACTGTTCTCAACACACCACAGGAAAAGGCCAAAAGCCAAATAACTATACACCAGTGGAAGAGATCTGCAGAGAACAAGGTCATCCCCAGTGCCCTAGGTCCTCGAAACAGTGAGGAGTTTGTTCAGTAAACTTGGAGGTGAACAAGTCCTGCACTTGTTCCACCAGTCCCTGCCAATCTGATGCAGGAGAAAGCTTCCCATCTGACCCAACATCTGATAATTAGTTAATACTGGCCACAAGAAGTAGGACACACCAACAAGTACTGCAGAGTATTAACAAGCACTGGCAGGCAGTGTGACCACTGGCAGCACCTCTGGAATGGAAAAATAGGCAAAGCCTGAAAGAAAAGCCCTAGGTTAGAGAAAGAAGGAACACAGCTGGGTAAAAAAAGGCAGCCTGCAAGGAAGAAGGGTTAATCTGATGCTTCAGAGTGAGCATGCAGCATCACTCCTATGGGGCACAAAGGCAGGGAAACAAGCAGAACAAGCAGACCACTCTTTGCAGCCTGACTGCAAGTAAAAAAGCAGAGGCATCTTCTGTTCTGCAGTACGCAGATCATCATCTTGCATCCTTAACTTCGATGCTATCCTTCCAAATCACCTTGCAATTAAAGCAATTAGGTACTGAAGCTTTGTCTGAATTTGCCCTGTGGTCACTAATGGTTCTCTGCCTCATCAAACAAGTTAAATAAAAGTGTTTCAAACTTCAAAGGGTGGTGTCCAAACCCCTCCCTCCCAAAAAAAACCCTAACCCCAAACTAAATACAAAGAAAAGGCTATTCTGCTCTAACACAAGGTTTCTGGGCTATGAGGACTCTGATCGTTGTGGTCTTCCTCAAACAGAAGTAGCCATAAAGCACTAAGACGCAGTAGCAACAATGAGAAACAGCACCAAAGCTGGTGAGCATGGTCTTAGGAACTTCCTGCTCTGATTGGAAGGTTAGAAAAATATCCCTTATCAAGAGCAACAGTGAATGCAAACAGATATAAACATGTCAGCCACAAACCATTACACGGATTAAATAAATAAATAAAAAACCAAGGGCAGTATGCCTGAGCATATGGAAAGCTTGCCTCTCTTCTGAAAGGCAGAAAGAAGCGGGAGATGTGTGGCTCTAGGGCTGAGTAGATCACTGTAACAATCCTGCCTCACTGGCACAAGCTGAGAGAATTTTGTTGAAAATGCTCCTTGCTTCCCACAGCTCTCCTCTTGTTCTGGTGGTAGATGGAATTGCTT
>NW_010172850.1:34354-40042 GCF_000695765.1 Mesitornis unicolor | reverse complement strand
GCACCCCTCAGGATTTAATCTGTCAAGCGACATGGAAGACATACATCCTGATTATGAATTATCTACTTTGAAAAGGTGTACAGAAATTGGAAGAGATTTACAATTCTTAAACAACGGTCCCAGAAACAGGACTCAGTCATGCAGTTCTGTACCCAGTCTAGCTCTGGCAAAGCAAGCAGATGTATTTATATTTCAGTCTCCAGATGAGGCAAAGTTTTTTTCCACTGGCAAAGGCTAAAGTTCAGAAAAAGCTGGAACAGGACACAGGGTGTTTCACTTAGCAGTTTTCAACACATTTGCTGCTGCAAGTAATTAAATTTAATGAAGATGCTGACATACCAGGTGCAGGAAAAAAAATAATTTCTAGTTCTGACTCTGCATGTGTTTTGTGATGTGTGCTGGTAAGTAATAATAGGTCCTGTTTGGTTTGTACAACAGTGAAAAGCATGATTATTAAGCTTTAAGGGCACACACAAAGTGTGCTGCCTTCTACATTTCAAGAACTGGTTACCACTAAAAAGTAATGATCTTGTACAATAGCAGTGTGACTGACACTGACACACTTGGAAGCCACATCCAGGTCCATCTAGTCCATCACTTGCACCTTACTGTTTTATTTTGACACTTTGATGTTCTTAAGCAGTAAAATAAAAAGAACTATTATTTTTAATTACTGCACACAGTCATGATATAAACACATTTATGAGGCTTCAGATCTGCCAGGCATATGAATAAAGAGTAGTGCTTGCTCTGCAACACAGGCAGACCAAAGGGGCTACTTTCACAAAATAAAGAGCTACTCAAAAAAGCAGTAGTACTAGCCAGGGCAATTGAAGGCAGGTATTTTACATGCTCCCAAGAAGCTTTTGCTGAGGGTGAAGTCATAACTTGAAACCGTTTTTAATCTATTGAGTCATTCTGCTTTATGGGCTTTATGACAGTAGGTTGCACTCATGGATTTCACCAGTAGTTTATATGAGGAAGGCAGTCCACCACCTTCACAGTCCTTGACTACAAGCAAACATGCTTAACACCAGGGCTTACACAAGCAGCGTCTGTTGCCATGTGCTTTCTCTTTAGCTGATGATCACTTTCCAGATAACACCTGTTGCTGTTGTTCCTATTCCTGTTTTCTAGCATTCAGTCATTCAATTTTTGTGTCTCTGCTTGCTTCCAGCTCCTCCTTCCTGAAAGAGATGGTAATCTTCTAATGTTATGCCTTGACAATGCAGACAATGGGATTCCACTGCTTTGCACTAAGTCAACAGGAACAGAGCTGATCCTGCAGCATGCAACACTGGAAGCCCTTATCTGTGAAACATACTGCCCCATAGGATGACAGTAAAATAAATAAATCTATACAACCCTTCTGGGCAGAGGTTAACATAAATATAAGTTCTGATTCTCACAAAGACTGTGAAAGAACACAGAAACAGATCTTGTTAAAGGATTTTTAATATTTCAGTTTACAGGGAGTTGTTACTGTGTTCAGTTCTCAAAAGTGTTAAGGCACACTTCAGTGTACAGGGCAAGTAAGTAAATCCAAACAAACAAAAAAAAGCCAAATACACAAATGTAAATAAATAGCCAAACACGACTATTTCTTTACTGCAAGAAGAAAAATAGCTGTAAACTCGTGGGAGGGTAAAAGACTATTTTACTACAATGGCAACCTTATCATTTCAACAAGAGCTAGAAACCACAACCATTCAGTGCCCCTACGCGACACTAAGAAAAGTTGCACTGATGATCAACATTTGCTGATTTTTTGTAGCAGTTTGTTAGAAAAACAGTCCCAAAACAAAACATCATCACACCATGTCCCCCAAAAACGTGTTTTCTCTCTTGTCAGATGAGGATGCAATTAAAAGATGTTCCTTACATATTAAAATACTGCCCGACATGCAAAGAGACACAGGATACAAAAAGCAGCATCTTCCAATGATATGTCTCTCTAATCAAGTCTTCTCTGCTGACTCCCTGAGACCGACACAATTGCCTTCTTACACTACTGCCCTGAGAGAGGTAATACAAGCACTGAAGTGGTTGTTACGCTTTCTAAGGACAAAGTAGTTGCCAGGGATAAATCTACCTAAAACATTCAGCACCTACTCCACTAACTTCATTTCCATGAAAAGTGTATCAAGCACCCACATCATCTCCAGGATATACAGTTGAACACTTCAGGCATGCTTGCTGCTACCAACAAAGAACTAAAAGAGATGAGTCACAAAAGTTTAAATGTATTTGCATCTTTTAATGAATGGATCAATCTAAAAGAACAAGAGAAGTGTTCTAAGAAAGGCCCCTCAGGGAACAATTTCTACAGGAATAAAAATCATCAGCAGAAGTTCCACTGGACTGTTTTCCAGAACAGTTCTATTCAGACATGCACCCTGCTTTTACAATTCAGTACCCTTTTCCCTTTTCTCCATTTTTACAGGGCTTCACAATTGGCAAGATGATTTCTGCTAGCTTTTCAAATCTCCCGAAGTCATCCTGGTTTGTTTCCTGTTCCAATCACAATATTCATCCTCAGACAGTCCTCTTCTGCAACCATTTCAATTATATTAGCCTTCTGCACACCTACCAGCCTATAAAACAAGTTCATAACAGTGCGAGAAAACCTTTTGTCTGCCTTTCACCCCAGCCCTCATTCTATTTTGCATCCCCAGTGAATTAACTTGATCACAGCCTGCACTGCAGGTTATTCATACACACTAACACAGACAAAATCCAACTATGCTATGCCATGTGTGTTCCACTTGATATTGGCTCCAGCTGGACATAATAGTGGCAGTCACATAGACCTGCATTTCCTATAATTGGGACCAGTCTTTCATCTAGTCCTACTAATCAGCTGCAACTTGCAGGCCTTGGCCACAGAGACGTTGATTTATTTCCTTCTAAATAACAAAAGTAAATGATGTCATAAGAGCAGCCATCATTAACTTGATCTGCAGCCAACTTCGCAATGCAAAAAAATTACTTAAAACAGGTTATTCCTTCCTCAAACAATGCTGAAAATGTTAACACAATTATTATAACACCTGTAGTTGTCTGACTATCTCCCCAGTGGGTGGCTTCTATTATTGTCAAAGTGACTTAACCATTAACCCTGTTTAAAGACAATCAAACTAATTGGAACAAATTCTGCCTTGGTTTCAGGCTGCAACACAGATCTAGTCAACCTAATGAAAGGCTTTCGTTAACAGAGACATAATTTTATGTATCTTTAGGAAGAGTTCCTAAACGTTGCAAAATTATCCTCTACAGAGATCTGCACTCAAATTTTAAATTCACTAATAATGACTTTGAGCTCTGGGATAAGCAAAAAAAGGAGTAAATAATCCTTCCCAAATTCAAATACTGTCCTTCTGTATCTCTCAACACACCACTGCCACCAAAAGATTGCCAGTACATAGGAAAGAACAGGACAGCCACTGAAAATTGTTCTCCACTTCTTAATCAGTAATGAAACATTTATTTAAAAAAAAAAACCCAAAAAAACCAATTTAAAAAAGCACATCAGAATACATCACACGATGTACTCTGCTTGTTGGATTAGTTTAAGCTAGCATTAGCAAAAACAAAAGCTCAGTTAGTAAGACTTCATTGCACTGTTCCAGACAATCCTTTGACAAAAAGTAGTCTGAAAGAAGCTGGTCAAAAGCTTTTGATAAGATTCTGATTCTAACCCTGGAAGTGACTTGCTGAACCACAAAAATATTATTCACGTCTCTTTTCATCTTCAATAAAGTATTTCTATGCTGATTACTTTTTTCTTTAAATTCCTTTCTGCCATTTTCTGAATTTCTTACCTTTCACTCTCTATCATTTCACTCTTTTTTTGGTGACAAAAGAAAGAATGGAAGATGGGAGACCAAAAATGCTACAAAATTATTATTGATAATACCTACCTCCCATTCTTAGTTCACCAGTTACACCAGCAAAACAACAACAACAAAAACCCCTAAGAATCTTTCAAACTACTGAAAAAAGGGTATTTTTTCCCATCTTCTAATAGAAGACAGTTAGTCTTCTAATTCTCTTAACCTTTTATTTATAGCCACCTTCATTCTCCACCCATGTCAAGGCAACTCATCCAGGATTTTTTTTTTCCCAAAGAAAGTGACACCCAAAACATTCCTCATGAGCTACTGCTTACAAAGCCTTAATGCTTTCTGTGACACCACACAACATCTCTTCTATGAGTCTGCATTTTCTCTGTTAACAGTGTCCATTCCTTTGCTGCTTTCCAAATATCTTCTGCATGCACCTCCAGCACAAAGGGATTAGCAGCTTTCAAGGAAAGCATGGAATAGAAAATTATTCTGATTCTTCTTCCTACAGATGCAGCTTAGTATCTGAAGGTATTTTTGGTGTCCTCTGCAGCAAGGACAAGAATAATAATTACTTTTACTATCATTAAAGGTTCACATTTTAAGCTTAATCATGTGGTTTCATTGAAGTGATCCACTAACAAGATAAAGGGGTTTTTTTCCGGAGCACGGATGGAATTGGATGATTCCTTTCCCACTGGCTATCAATAAAAGCTCTGCCTTTGAAAATTTTCTACAATTTAAATCTCTGCTAAGAAGTAAAGCCAGCATTGACATACTCTAAAGTCAACTGATGACAGGACAAGTTAACGTAGTATGAACTGGTGACAATCTAAGCAGGTCACTTCCTGCAGCACCACATTTCCTCTTGGTTTTGATGCAACTTCTGTTTCTTTTTAATAAACAAATGAAGCTGCTTTTTGGGCAAGCTACCTGCTGTAATTTTTTTTGTAATAAAAGTACTAAGTGGCACCTTAGACAATTAAATTCTTGCTTTGAGGCACCTCTTACCATTAGAGTCCTCCACTTCTTCAGCAGTAGTGTGGTTCTTGGAGGTGTGGTGGGCGTGTGAGGCTGCAATGTTGACAATGCGGGGTCTTGGTAGTGTCAGTGCTTTCCCATGCACTTTCAAGGAGTGCTCTTTCAGCTGGCTGATTGTCATGGTGGAAAATGAGCAGGAGGAACATTTGTAGGCATGTTCACCTGGGTGAGCGAAATACAGGCAAGTCATCAGCTCACAAAAGAAACAAAATGGGGCCCCCACACTTCTCTTACTGAACTTGGCAGTAAAATTCCCACGGACTCTTCAGCGAAAGACTGATCCTGAAGAGAACAAGCTCTGCATGTCTCCTTGTTGGAGCAGTCTGGAGTGTGAGGGTACAGACACCTGCTTTGGACCAAAGTATTCCTTTCTGGCAACTGCAGATCGTTGTACAGTGACTGATGCCAAAAACCAAAGACTAGACTCTTAGCATGCCTGTGTTGCATGATATGAGAAGAAAACAGACTCTGGAATGAAAATGGAGTCACTTAACTATAGCACTTCCACATTTCTTTGTGAGCACAGCAACTAGAGAGGGTGAAGTCATTTGCTTCCACATGCAGCACATCCAGTGTCATTATTAATGAAGCGAGGACACTACAAAATGCTAACAAAAGTCCCACCAAAAAAAAAAAAAGGGGGGGTGGGGGCAGGGGAATTTACATATGAGAAAGGTCACATTTTCCTTATGAAAAAACTGCCATCAGACAGAACTAATCTTCATAGAACTGGTAACCAAGTCAAGGTTAGTTTACTACAAGAAGTGAACATGGCAATACCAAGAACAGTGCATATCTGTAACAC
>NW_010172850.1:0-34337 GCF_000695765.1 Mesitornis unicolor | reverse complement strand
TAAAATAAGTAAAAGAACAGAAGTAATGAACACCAGTGAATCTAATTTTGAATACATTCCAAGCCATAGAGACAGCAAGCAAGGGGAAACAAATCCTGAGACAAGATTTGTTTTGCATTAAGCATGGAGGCAACTGGAGCACAAAGTGAAACTGTCCCAACACAAACAACGTGATATTATACAGGTGCCAAGCTATTGTTCTGGAAGTGCCACTTCCACGTACGAAAGTAACATTGTACATAAAGAGCCAAAACTAGTAGAGGAGTGAAATATTCATGAATAGTAACAGAAGAACAAGAGCTCTGGTAATGAACAAGGCAAAACATGTTTTCAATCTCTCAACAAATTTAACAAACAAGGTTCTCAAACAGCTGTTTCCAACACTGGAAATGGGTGAACCAAAAGAGCATATGAAAGCACACATATTGCAGCAAGTCAGAGTAAGCACACCTGAAAAGATTAGCAACCACCCTATATAAAAATAACTCCTGCCTGTCCCTTCCAGAAAAACTATGCTAATCACGGGGACACACTCTTAAAAAGCCTCTTTTGGTACATCCAAAATATGAGAGGATCACTTAAAAATCTGAAATGGTGAAACAGGAAACTGCCCCTCATGTCTTTTCAAATGGCATTCCTCACCTGCATATTATATCAGTTATATATCACCTATTTACAAACAGAAAGAAAACATTTTTTTGTGTTGCATGTACAACAGGTTGTTTAATGGAACAAGATAATGTAAAGACAAAAGAAACTCCAAGGTATCAGTGAGATACAGATATAGACCTTCATGGTTTGTCAGCGTAACAGATTCCAGGGTGACATTCCTGGTACCAAATAACTGTTAACTTAAAAGCACAACAAGACATTAAAGCAAATAGATATGATGATGACATATTAAGCAGTCTACACATAACTAATAAATATACCCGCTATTCAGCCATAACAGTTCAGATGGACATCAGCATCAAAGGATGTGTTTGATTGCAGAGGAAAGGCTACAGTTTGGCTTAAGAGAAGCCTTCTGCACTTTTTTTGACTGCTAGTTTTACATTTCACAAAATGACTATGTTAATACACACAGAAATAACTAAGTCCAAAAATTTATGTGGTGGGTCTCAATACCTGGTATGTATACAAAGCATTATATTCCAGATTACATAGAAAATGAGCAGGGCCAATACTCTGTCTTAAAATCATCCATTTGTGCATGCAGCGCATCCAGTGTCATGACTAACGAAGCAAGGACACTAGAAAATGGCCCCTAAAAACATACAAGCGAAACAGGTGAAAAAGTTTGGATGAAAACAACAGACAGCTCATTCAGAGATACTGTTCTGCTCCATGCCAAAGGAGATGGCACATACTAGATGAAAAACAAATGCCAGAAACACTGACTGGTACCAGCTGTTAGGCAAGAACTCATTTTATAGTCTACTGAATTTTGACCCATCCCCAGAAAATGAGGGAGAGAGGCAGACTGAGTAAAAGACTTCAGGATTCAGGATTTTACTGAATTTCAATGATCTCCAAAAGACTTCAGAAGAATTCAGGGGGACTGAAATTTCCACTTCTAAATAAACTGATAATGAGATGATGGACAAGAGACAGAAAAATGGTAACAAAAGAGAAGTTCAGAGAACAACTGTGTTATTGAAAAACTAGGGAGTCCAAGGAAAAGTCTTCATAACATGTTTATCCAGTAGTATGTATTTCTGAAGGATTGAATCAAAACACAAAAAAGAAAAGCTCTGACTGAAAAACATACAAGCTATTTTTCTGTGATATTCTTTTGGCAGAAATGGACTGACGCAGAAACAGATCATAAACCTTTGGAAACCCTATTACATAAGTCATTGTGCAAGCACTATCTAGGCAACCAGAAAATGGTGTTCTTGTACGATGCAAAACATGGTCCTTCAAGGAATGTCCACTAACCAAGCACATGAATTCGTAATAAATAAATAAATGGCTTACATGGAGAGGTGCATGAAGTAAATATTAGTTGCATACTAACACTGGCTCTAAAAATCTGCCAAGATCAAACAAGATAACACAAAGTAGCCCAACTGCAAAAAAGCATAAAAACCACATTATTTTATGGTTCGCAAAAATAAAAGAACCATGTCACCTCCATCCAGGATGTGGGACTCTGTAAAGTGGAACTGCTGCATACAGTTGAATTTCCTAGAAGGGACAGAATACCATGGTCCCATACAACAGGAGGCTGGCAAAAGTTAAGCTAATCCACAATACCCGTCCAAGTACACCAAAGGGTTCTGGCACAAGCTCTGTGAAATCTGAAATCAAGTACAAATGACCATCAATCCTACATTTTTGTAGATGAAATGTGTCTTTGGATCAATGGTGAAAACTACCATTTTTCTTCCTTTTACAAAATCAGCAGACAGCTATAAATTCCTTCCGCCTTTTCTTCCCATTTTCCTATCTTCTTTCTCCACCCCAACCTGAGTATATGACATAGAGTAAACAAATAATAAGGGAAGAAACATCCTTCTAACCCTTCTGTCATCTGTTCCAGGAGCTTCTACTTACAAGTTTTTAACAAATGGGAAAGTTCTAAGTTTTGTAGATTGGTCAATATTCTGTTATTTGCATCAGAGTGCATGTTTGGACTGTGGTTTGAGGGTTGATTTTTTTGATCTTTTAACCACAAAGATGCCACTGCAGCCAATGGGGCTAGTGTTTTTTGACTCCAATCTTCAGATAACCTTTCAATGCATGAGGCAGGACGGTGCCAAGAGTCTAGGGCCAAGGAATGAGTTAAGCACTTTTTAATAATCAAAGGTATCACCCTTTGAGATGGCCTATCCTGTATGAGACATCATCGTTCCAATTCCTTTTCATCAGAATCATATCCGCTTGCTTGTATGGATTGCGTGCAGCAATACAGAGATCTGCAAGACAAATTTCCATGTACAATAATGGAATTGTGCCATTCTCGGTCTGCTGCACACAGACCTGACTCCCAAAGTTTGCAGCATTTGGTTTTAACATGAAAGCCAGCGTAAGACTCTACCAAAAGCAAGATGCAACCCACGGTCCTTTCCTCAAAGTCACCTAAAGCACAAACATAAATACAAACATAGCAGAACAAAGCTTACTACCATGACATGAATGGTATAAGCAGACTGATTAAACTCTCTTGGAAATAAGCAGAAATAATAAGAAAAATCATATAAAAGAAAATAGAAGAAAAGTAAGAAGTTTTTGAAATACTCATAACTTTTAAATTCTTGTCCTTCCCAAAACATTATTCAGACTCCCACTGATTCCAACAGATGTGTAGGCTGGCCAATTCTGACTTGCCTTTGAAAATCTTACCCATTGGTGATTTGGTGACAAAAGACGTGATTCAAACCAGCATCTCTGATCAGCAACAAGAATACATGGGCCACGTTAGCTGCTGCACTGCAAAACTGAGAGAGAAAACTTACCAGCATGTGCCTTGAGTATATGGGTTTTCAGACGGCTATTATAAGAGGACTTGAATGGGCATAGTTTGCAACGGAACGGCTTATGGTGTCCATGATGGGTCTGCATATGACGATCCAGACTTCAAAAGAGAAAGGCAGAAAAGGGAAATACGAAAGAGTAAATAATTTCAACTGTTCCTTCAGATGCAGAACAAAACACTTAACAGCAACAACAAATTAAGTAAGAGGCAGACCAGGCTCAACTATACTTTCTCAAACTCTCTCTTAATATTCAATAGGTCTGCTTATAGAATGAAGTAGAATTTAATCTGAGAGAAATGAGAGGAGCTGACACTGATTCTGTTCTGCAGAAAGCAAGACACTTAAATAAACTTATAGCTCAAGATTGGTATAAATAAAATTATACTTGATCCAGACTTAAAGGACCACTTGAAGAAACAAGAAACAAAGAACAGTATAATTATGATTACAGAATTTTTGTCCTGGCAAACATTTTTTGTGAAAATATGCACCCTTTGGTCCTCTTGATGAAGGCATGGGGCCAGGGCGGGGGGAAGTATTTTCGACCAGCTTTACTGAGGAAGCCTTCTTTTGGTTCCAGCAGCAAAAGCAGATTAGAGATCCTGCTCTGGGGCGGATGCCAGCAGGCTGCAGTTGATGAGTTCCAGGATTAAAAGGCAGCAGAGTTTCAGAAGTAACAGTGTGGGAGATTCTGCATGAAACTCACCAAGAGAAGAAGGAGTGGCAAAGACCAGCCTCTACTAACTGGAAGCTACCAACAGCCTCAATACTGAGGGGTGATCAGAACTTGCTCCCTCTCCACAGTTTCTTGTAACAGCTCAGTATGGTTTGGAAGGGAATAAAGGGAATAAATGTTTTCCACATTTTCTAACAGAATATCAAATTCATTTTATTTGAGTCCTGCAGAGCTCTGCAGCTTCTACAACTGTGGCTGACAGCCATGAATTCAGAGTCTCCAGGTGGCACACAGGTAGTTTCACCTCAGGTTGTAAACATTTCCAGTATAGCTTCTTCTTTAGACACATTCATGCTTTGTGATCTAGTCTTAATTTGAGTCATCTTCTGCACGGTAATGGAACAACAGGGTAGATACAGCACAATAGAGGAGTGTCAATTTGCCAAAAATATACCCTACCTGCTACCTTAATTCTGTATGTATTTGAGGCTTATTTCTTTTTCTTTTTCCTAAATCCTCCTATTATTGTTTTACTGAACATCAACACATAGATCAAGTGGCAGTTGTTGCAGCCCTTTCATACTACACAAGATTGTCACGGGATCTTTAGACCCACACTGACAAGAGCCTGAGACAGAAAATACCTGTTTATGAGAGCTGACACTGAAGTCTGTGTATTCAAAGATCTGATGATAGCAAAAAAATTAAAAATGAACTTATGTCTCCTGTCAGGGACACTTCATACAAACACAATTTCATAGGAATCCAGGATGGAGTTTGTGTCAAGATAAAATGTACAGCTTTTCCAGAGAAATGGGGAAAAAGTCTCTAAAATGAGTGAGACATTGAACACTTGCAGTGAATACTTCATAGAACAAAACTTGCTTAAACAGCTGACAGGGAATGAGCTTACTTAACAATTAAAGCAGACTGCCAAAAATATCTGTAATACATATCAAGCTATTATAAATATCTTAAGGTATTCTACACAGTAATAATTAAACACAAGTCTGATTTTGGAAGCAAACCAGGTTACTAGTCAAACAGCAAGTTGTGTAAGCTATGTGAGGTAGGGGTGTCCCCCAACATCAGCCTGGCCAAAGCACGGTGGGATATGCGCAGCAGTACCCATCCTTCCCTCACTCCTTTTCTTATTGTTGGCTGCTCAATCCCATGGACTTTTTTCAACAAGGCAGACCGAACTGCGGCATCAATTTGCAACACTGACACTAGCAGAAATCTTGCCTTTTAACATAAAGAGTTTAAAAATGCTTTTTTGTCATGCTCTCTCTCCCACATTCATTTGATTGCAAAACAGTGACATCTTCACCAAATTTTAAAGCACTACTAACAGTGCTATTAATGCCTACATCAAATGAGCACCTGGATCTCTCTTCTTTTGTTAGAATGGTAAGTAAGTAGGTCTCTCCCCTGAAATTAGAGAAAAAATGTACCTGCAAGTCAGTCCAAGATGTCACTGAAAAATACCCCATAAACTGCCTTTTTGGGGAGCATGCTATATATATATATATATGATTATGATTGAAATACTTTTAAAAACTACCCAGCTTAAGGCAAAGTCAACCTTAGAAAAACAAATCATAAGAAATACGACTATTAATGATGACTATGTATTTTTCACATGCTATGTGAGACAAGGAAACAGGCTGAGGGAGTCACTAGTATACCACACTGGTGTGAACTTGAAATATGTGTATTCTGAAACTGCACACCATAATTAAGAAAAAAACTTCTAATTTAGAGTTATGTTTATGACAGTTATTTAACATTACAAATGAAAACTCAATCATCAAAGAGTTGTAGTAATTATAACGGAGGTAGTTATAGGCAGCAGAAGCTCCTTACACATGAAAGATTAATGAGGAAAAAGACTTTCCTCTTCCTGGCTTGTTATGTCTTATGCAATTGACAAGGCTGCATAAGTGGTGGGCTTCACTCTTTGCCTACTGAAAGAACTCTTTAGTCTTTTGCTTGCATGCTTTTCTCCTATACTCAAAAAAGAGAGGACTTAAAATAAATTCAAGCAGATATAAAAGATGCGACCTTTTATGAAGAGCCAGTCATAATGGCCAAAGATTTTGCAGCATGGAAAATAGCTAAATGCTGAGAAAAGTGCTGCTCAAAATCAAGTTGAGAGCTCTCTTCTTCAATGTCAACTTACAAAACAGTAGTGCTAGTTTGTGCTTCTTTTCAAAACAAAAATAAAAGCCACAACTTACTTGTGCCTGAAAGCAGAGACAAAGGAGCAGTACTGGCAGCTGTACTTGTCTTCCCGGGTAAACATGGCCAGAGCCAAGTGACTCCTCTCATGAGATCGCAGACCCTGCATAGACATCAAAACCCGGTCACACTGGCTGCAGTGGTAGCCCCCAGGCCTGGTTTCATCTTCCAAGGATGCTCCAGATTCAGCTTCTGTAAATTCCACAATGCCAGGGTGTTTGGCTCCCTCACAACCCTCCATCAAAGTTGTGTTTGAAGAATCTTCAGCTTCCTGCTAAAAAACACATACCCCCCCAAAGCCATCAATTCTCTCTCCCTTCTGCCCCTCAATCTTTCTCATGTGTTCATTGTAACTCCTAGAGTTCTTTCCACTGCATTCTTTTTCTAAATATATCTTTTTTTACACGAACTCCACATCAATGGCTTTCTGAAAAAAGGGCCTACTCTTGGGAAGGAAAAACATAATTACATCTATTATATACATACACGCATATGTAAAAAAAAAAAATAATCTCACTCCTTGATCAAATTTGGGTCAGATAATGGAAAAAGACAAGAAATCAAATCAACTATCTTTCAATAGTCTTGATATGAATCTTCTAAACTTTATCAGATAAACATTAGTAAGGTAGAGAGCAAGTTGATTTTAGCTTCTTTTGCTCTAGCTTACAGTGTACCTAACTGCAGACTAAATCACTAGTCTAGCCTAGTGGACTAGTAGACCTGTCCATCAGTGCCAAATTCACAAGAAGCCAGTACTCCAAGACCCTAAAATGCTCTTTAAAAATAAAACCAGAAAAAGTCTTTTTTTAATTCCCATTCCTAACTTTCCTTTCCTTTCCCTGTTCTAATCAAAGCATGTATTTTTGCAGCAACTTTAATAACCTATTACAGTGCTTCCATCACATTCCTTTGGCCATGGATTTCAGCTTTTGTTCTCTGCTGCAAAATTTCTCCTTACTCAAAAGAAAGCATTGACCCTACGTAAACTTCACTTGGGAAGCAGGGAGAAGACAGTATGGCTGGTTGGGAGGGAAGCATCTGAATCTGTCAGTAGTGCCAGGTAAGGTAAAGGAAGGTCAGTGGTAGGGCAATGAAAGCTCTCTCAGGCAGCATGAGTTAAGCTATGAAGGACTCGGCTTCCTCACAACAAGCAGAGGATGTCTCAAAAGAAGCACCCTTAGTCAGGCTGTGAGACCTGCAGCAGGAGTCTTTGCCAAGAACTCAATGCAGCAAGAATACAGAGGAAGAATGAATACACAGCTAGTTCCCACAGCCTTGATGCACTTGTACCGCGCCTGCTGATATCCTGGAAATCCGGGCTGTGGAGCATGGCCTATCCTTGGAGACGTCCTCGAAGGCATCCCCTTTCACAGGGAGAAAGGAACAACACATTTACACCTAATCACCTGAATGGGACCACTGTCTCAGCTGGCCACTGAATGTTTTGGTTGGAGCCAGCATGCAAATTTCATGTGGAAAGGTGTACCACAAGACACTTCGCACATTTGCAAGTGCCCACTTCCTCTTCTTAAAAAATTCTTTTTGAAAAAAAAGAAAAAAAGAAAGTAAGCGGCTCTTTTAGGGTTGAACTAAGGAGAGAAGTAGCCCAGAATGGCTGAGAGAAAGCCTCCTGCTCAAAAACCAAGCTTTTCGGTCATCAACGACATCAACTCCTTTGTGGCTGAGAAGAAATGAGAATTAAATAGTCTTCGTGTCCCTGGATCAAGAGTGGAAAAAGGTTAAAACATCTTAAAATAAACCAAATGCACTTCAGAAACTTAGCAATAGATTAAAATATCACATTGAATTGGAATACCCAGTTCAAAATGCATTCAACTTCACAAGAGCCCTCCATAGTTTTCAGCAAGCCCTTTATTTTAAACAATGCAAAACATTGCAGTCACCTTCAGTCACCTTTTTAAAATTCTTACCTTTACTGCAGCTGACACGGAAGAGACATTCCCATACTGGACATGTTTGCGGAGGTGATTACAGATGGCTCGAAGTGTTGGATGGACTTCCACACAAAATTTGCATTTGTAGCCGACCACCTTCCTCTCTTTAAGTTTTGAAACATCTTCCAAGTGTCCAAAAGCCTGTTTGAGTACACAAGCATAAATCACTGAAGTATGCTTTGTTATCTCATCTTCAGGAACACAGACCAGATCTTACACCTGAGAGGAAATTACACTTAGTGTACACGTCCTTTTTTTGCAGAACTGTAACGTTAATTTTTGTTCATATCTATTAACGCCTCCAGAATAAGTGGACAAGACATCTCTGCAGAAGAAACATTCCGTTTCTTCAGAGCAGTGATCTTATAAAAGAACATTTAGTTTGGCCTGAAACTGTGCTCTTTCACAACACCACAACTTTCCCAAGAGCTGTTCCACAGCAAGTTTATTTCAGACTGAAGCAGAAGGAAGGGGTTAAGCGGGCAAGAAAAAGAGCACAATTTGGTCTTCTGCTTGTAAGGCACTTGTCCAAAGGTTCAGTCACCAGGTAGATTCACGTCATGTTAATACTGAGTGCTTAATCAGAGAAAGCAGTAAGAGAGAGAGAAGGTTGAGAAGGAAACTGGTGTTTTATTCAGAGGTACACTGAAGAAGGGGATGGGACATTTTGTAAAGAATCTGCAACAAAGTACACAGCAGCCTTGCCACAAAGGAACAAGTAACTGTCAGATACAGACAATCCTTTCAGAAGCATGTGAGGAAGGAAAGAAGAAAATACTGAAGGAAACAGTAGAAATGAGCAAGGCTTCCTACAGAACCTAGGGAGGGGTGGAGAATGGATGAGGAAACTAAAGCAGAATGTGTAATTGACTTATGGAGCTCACTGACATGCTGAGTCATTCATTAGCCTGTGGTCATTTGGCTGTCAAAGAGAACATGCAAGTGGGCATTAGTAACAGGGAGCCCCTCGGGCACAGAAAGAAAGGTAGTGCTTTTTACTTCTTTTTCCCTGGCAGGGAGCAGGGAACAGGGGAAGAGACCAGACACACAAATCCTTACCCTCTCTTGTTTAAAATCTGCAAAAGCACCATCTGCATATTTCTGCTTGCTCAAAAGCTGCTTCCTCCTCTCCTGACGTTTGGCACGCTTCTGGAATTCCTCGTTGTGACCATTCAAGTGTGCGGTCAGCTCTGCTGTGCTATGCAATTTCATATCACAGTGTTTGCACTGGTAGACAGGGTTCTGAGAGCGGGTGCCGCTTACCAGTATAGCGAAGTCTCTCTTCAAATCCTTGCTGTGGTGGTCGGTGTAATGCATGCACAGCAGCTCTGCTGTGCTGAAGGACAGCTTGAAACATTTTACGCACCTGAAGGGAAGCCACTCAATTTCCTGAGCCTCAGCCTCCACCTCCGGCTTTTCAAAGTCATTCCTTTCCTCAGCTGGAGTTGGCTTTTCGTGCTCATCAGCATACACGGCAGTGAAGTAACCCCCCAGCTTGCTTGCATGCTGCTTCTTCGGGAAAACACCAGGGTGACGCTTCATGTAGTGGGACACAATCCCCTTTTTGCTGAAGGACTGGAATGAACAAAGCGAGCATTTCTTCTTCTCTACAGCCCTCCTCAACTCCTCACTTAACTGAGGAGTGTCATCCTTGGGAGGAGATGGAATGATCACTTTATTGGGTTTGTCGCTTACCGTCCTGGAGGCTGCTAAGCAGTGAGTGTAGTAAGCATCAATGTCATGTCTTTTCTGGTAGTGTGCTGCAAGCCCTTTGCGAATAGGGTTGGTGTACGAACACAAAGCACATTTGAAGAGGTTGTTCTTGCCCTCTGGCTGTGCCCGGACATTATTATGTTTGATGCGGTAGTGCCTAGCTATCCCCTTCCGGGTGGAGCAGAAGTATTTGCAGAGCTGACACCGGAAAACTGTGTGAGACACTAAATGAGAACTGGAGAAATGAGGTCCTGGCAGAGAAACTTCTCCGACATCTTCGGCAGCAATTTCTGGGGATGCCTTTATTTCAGTCATCAGGTCTGGCTCCACTGAGGCAGACACCTTTGGTGGTGACTGGGCAAAAACATCGAATTCAGGTTGGTTGTGATATTTCTCATAGTGAATTTTCAGCTTCTCAAGTGTGCCATGGGTGTAAGGGCAGAGTTTGCACCGATAAGCACCATAGCCTTGCTTAAAAATCCTACTTGTCTCTTCCACATCATTCTGAGCAATATCATTTGACTGCTCCACATCATGCACAAAGTCTTCAGCAGTGACCTTGACTGATGGGTGTCGTTTCTGGTAGTGTGTGAGAACGCCATGAATACGTGTATTAATGTATGGGCAATGTCTGCACTTATATACAGCCCCTGGGTTAATGTCTATATCCTGAGCAAAGTCTGCAGCTTTCACTTTCATGCCAGGATGCTTTTTGCCATAATGTGTCAGGAGGCCATGCAAGTTGTTGTACTCTGACTGGCAAACTGTACACTGATACGGAGTGGAGGAGATGGCAGGGTTTGCAGAAGCCAGCTGGACAGTTTTTTCCTGGGGAAGGCTGGGATCCTCTGCACACTCTGCATCCTGATCCATCTGTGATGTTATCTGGTCTTCAGAATCCATCCTGGCCCCAGCTTCATCAGGCTGTGGGACAGATTTCTCAGCAGCATCTTTCTCCTTAATGATATCTAACAACACGGATTCATCTCCATTCATGGCCCAAGGGTGAAATGCTTGGTAGTGATTGGTAATATCCCAAATGGAAGATGCTTCAAAAATGCAGTCTCTGCATTTATAGGTCTTCATCTCTGTTGGCATCACTAGGGCAGGAGGGGAAGGATCAGGACCTGCCCAGAGTTTAGTTGCCATATATGTATAGTCAACGTAATGCTCAGGATGTCTCCTTTGATAATGCACAAGCAAACCACTTGGCTCTGTGTGTGAATAAATGCACCATTCACAGTGATAACCAGCTTCTATCAACCCATCCAAAAATGCCCATCTCAGAATGGATGTGACCGTGGCCTTCAGATTTGGGTGGTCTTTCTTAATATGCTTCCTCAGTGCATAGAAGTAAGGCGATGTGTAGCTGCACTGCCTGCATTTGAGGGCTCTCAGCTTTGACTTGTCCCGTTCAGTGCTGGAGGTGTGAGCAGGCATGCTGCCAGGCGATTTCTTCTGGCTGCGATCGCAAAGGCTCCTAATGGTGGCTGTATGCTGCCTAATCACATCTGCGTTAGCTTTGAAGTCACGATGCTTCTTTTGATAATGAATGAGCACGCCTTTCACGGTCCGATTTCCATAATCACAGTGTTGGCAGAAGAACATTTCATTCTCAGGAGGATTCACAGAGGTCTCGGATCCACCCCGACTCAACTGCTGCATTGACACTGGTGGCCTCTGAATGCCAGGTGGCAACTCACCAGCCCTCATCATTGCTGCAGTGGGGGGTGCCTGTCTGATATATTTGGCAGTGACTTTTATCTCTGGGTGCCTTTTCTGGTAATGGACAAGCACTCCTACAACTGAACGGTTGCTGTATGAACAGTGTTTGCAATAGTAGAGTTCAGTAGCGAGGTCTGGGGGTGGTGGTGGGGGAGGTGGCGGTTGAGAAGCCAAGTTGGACAGTTTTGGGGAGACGGGCGTCCCCAACTCAAAAGACATCTGAGCCAGGGCAGAGCCCCTGTCAACAGAGACTACACGCATAGTCTTCTGAATTCTGAAATATGATGCTTTTTCTTCAGGGTGCTTTTTCTGGTAATGCACCAGAACCGAATGCATGTTAGGGCTTGCAAATGAACACACATCACAGTCATAAACAACCACAGTATTGACTGAAGGTTCCTTCTGATTTTCACATTCAGGACTAAAACTCTTGGCGGCACTTTTGTTAAACCCAGCTGGCATACCAGCCCCACGAGCCACGGGGGTGGAGGTTGCCATAGTTTTTGGAGCAGAATTCAAGATCTCTCTCAATGTCTGAGACTCTGTGTTCAGCCCTTCTTGCTGCTCAACAACGTAGCTTGAAAATATCATTGCATTGTTAATTTTCACCGTGGGATGCATTCTTTGGTAATGTGGCATCAGGCTTCTAACATTCGGGCTTGTATAAGAGCAGAAGCGGCAGCGGTAGATTAGATCAGAATGATCAAAGTTCAGTACATTCATAGCTTCAGGATGATGCTCTCCATAATGCTGCTGCAGGTCTTCAAAGTTTGTGTAGTCAATGTAGCACTCAAGACACCGGTATACTGCGCTATGATCATTGGGATCCAGGATATACCTAAAGCTAAATTTAATATAGGGATGCATTCGCTGGTAGTGGGTGCTAACACTCCTGGCAGATTTGTTGCTGAAATCACAATGTTTACAATAGTAAAGCCTGCCAGAGTCATTAAACTCTGAATTCTCATTGTTCTGATCAGTACAATACATGTTTGACTGGCTCCCCAGAACAGAGGCATTAGGGCTCTGATGGTCCTTCATGCTGACAGAAGAATAATAGTCTTCCTCATCCTCAGATAAAGTGAGCTCAATCTCCGCTCCATTGGTGGAACTGTAGTCATGCTGCATGTTTCTAAAGTTTGTCTCCTTCTGGGAATCATTAGACTCTCTGCCCCACATTTGCTGGGGTGCGTAAGAACTGGAAACGTCTATCATTGGTTCCGTTTGCTCTTCTTCTCTGTCTAACTCCACTTCTATTTCCACCTCATTGTCTTCCTCCTCTTCCTCATCATCCTCTACATTAATTACAGCATCTTCTTGCTGTTTGTTTTGGTTGATTTTGCTCTGGAGGTTGCTTGCTATTTCATCAATCCTAGTTCTTTTTTTCACGGGAGAGAGATCTAAAGGGAAGTCATTTGACACCTTCCGTGGGGCCTTCGCAACAAAGTTATTTTTAGATGAGAGCCCAAGGATAGAGGTCTGACTCTTCTTCACTGTGCTGGCAGAGGGGTGAGCATCTGCCTCACTCTCTTGTGGTGTGTTTGATGGTGGCCCATCGTATTTTGGCAAGTTGTCACAGAATGAATGCTTGTGCTGCTGATGAACTCTGAGGCCTTTCAAAGTTGTTGTGGAATAGTTACACATTGTGCATTTGTACGGATGCTGTGAATGGGGTTGGGGTGACTGCTGCTGTTGCTGTTGCTGCTGTGGCTGCACTGGTTCCATCATCCCAGCTGACTTCCTGCCATTTATGTTTCCACTCTCATAAGACACTGTGCTATCATTCAAAGAAGAGGCAATGCTTTCAGTCTGAGAGTTCACAGTGTCCCAGTCTGACGTCGTTCCTGTGTGACACTGCTTGTGAGCACCAAGCTTTAATGAACTCTTGCAGGTGAAAGGGCATTCGTCACACTTATACACAGCTGTCTTCCCAGATAGGTGGATGTTCTCAATGTGACGGGAAATGCTTCGGCGGTGCATCGTCAGGAAAGGGCAAAAAGGACACTGGAACCTGTTCATATACCTTCTGAAGGGAATCCCCTTTGTTTCCAACAGTTTGTTGCCATCAGATCCCATCAGCTGCTCTGCAGACATTCCTGAGGTCTGGTGATCCATGGAGTTCAAGCCATTCTCGCTGTCCATTTCATTTAGCTCTTCATCTGAGCTGGAGTCATTTAGCATACTGCTTGTTTCCAGGTCAGCAGAAGAATTTGTCATATCAGCAATTCCATAGCGCGATCTGTCAGACAAATTAACCATGCCTGAGTTGTGAGGTGACTTAGGCTTTATTGGAGGGTAAGACACAGAAGAAAACTTGGAAGAAGTAGAAGAGTTGGGCCTGATAAGGGAATTGCCCATAGAGGTCCGAAAGTTTGAGACATTAGCATTCGACATCTCACGTCCTGTTGTATTCATGGAGATATAATTAGAGTTTGGAGAGGCATTCTGGGCACTCTTACTCTGCACATCAGGTGCACTGGTTCCATCTTGTTGCTGCCTCAGGCTTGACAGTATTTTTACCATGCTGCGGTGCTTTTTCATCATGTGGTCACACCAGCGCTCCCTTCGAGGTGTCTGGTAGCTGCACCATTCACAGCAAAAATTGCCCCTAGACTTTGTCAGGGGCTTGACCATGGATTCCAAAATGCTCCGCTCCACCACCTCTGCAGGCAGCTCCTTGCAAGGTTCCTGCACTGGTACAGAAGCAGATGTTGACTCAGACATAGCAGTGGCAGCAGCAGGAGGAGTTGAACTCTCTTTCAGGTTGTTTTTGTGATACATTTTCTGGTGCTTAATAATCCTTGCACGCCTGGGTGACTTGTAGGTGCAGAACTGGCAACTGAAAACTTTGCCAAACCCTTCATACATCATGATATTGTAATTTAGGGAACTAGCAGTTGGTGGCCCCACTGAGCTCCCCCCAGCCTGTGCTCCATGAACCTTGCGTGTGTGCTCTATGAGGAGGTTTTTGGAACGGAAGTAACGCACACAGAACTTGCACTGGAAGAACTTGTTGGTTGGTTTAGGATTTGGAGCCATGTGCTGACCATAGAAAGTCTGGCTCTGGCTATAGTAACTTCCAGTCCCCATCTGACTTGTTGCATTTTGCCCTAAAATGAGAATTAAGGTGTACATGTAAATAAGTCAGATCAAATAAAAGGCTTTTTCTCCACCCACCCTGTATGCATAAGAATGGAACCACATCCTGAATAGATAATAATCACACCAGGACTCCCTCACTTACTTATGGTGAGATCTACACCTCTGGCAATGGTCAGAAACATGACAATTATGCATAGTGACTACCTATGTATGACTGGTGTACAGCTTGGGATAGATAATTTCCAAAATAATCTTATTGGGGAAAAAAATAAAGCTAGTACACTAATCAAGTTGAAAATTTTGAGGTGGTTCATGGTAGCTAACAACAACCATGAAAATCTCAAAACCAAAAAGCAGTATGAAGAAATACATGAAAAGCAGCTGGGAAATAAAATCAACCTCCATGTCTGCATTTACAGAAAAAGCTGTGGTCAGAACCAACATGGCTGAAGCTAGACACCTCCTTTGCTGACAGAGCAATAAAGATGTGAGCTTTTAAAATCACGTCAAAAGTAGAAACTTAAACAAACTGAAATAAGCCACATGAAAATAGGGAACTGGAGTTGATATCTTAAGAGTTGAGATCAATCTTAGAGTTGAGATTTACCTGCTAATTCATCTGCAATTGCAAATTCATCCTTTACAGAAGAAAATTCAACCTCAGTCTGGTTGCTAGCATTCATGGAACCAGACCTTGGCTGGCTAGGACTTTCCTCAGAGACATCAGTTGGCTGGAGAAAAGCAGTGTGAACATCCTGGATATGAGCTTTTAGGTCTTCATAAGATGGAGCTCGAAAATCACAGCCATCACACTGCAGCACCTCCATGGTTCAGGGATGAACTTTTACATGAGAAAATTCTGCAAGAAAAACAGAGGAAGGAGAGAAGACAGAAGTTTCAGAGCAATGCCATTTTAACTTATTCTGACAACAGGTAATACCAAGCTTACAATGACTCAGTCATTTCCAGAGATTCCCCAAATACTGTGGCATAAAACTCAACCTTTGCTTACTATATTAAGACCAATTCCGATTCACATTAAATCCTATCTAGGTAGCTCACAAGTTGCTGACTTAACACTACAAACAGTCACCTTTCTGACGACTATTGATTCAATGGACTTTGTCCTCTTGGCTCTTCCATTGCACAGGACAGGACTGTTGTTCAAAGACCACAGCCTATGGGTTGTGGTCTGCGATAGAGACAGCACATTACTCCCAGTCAGGCACTGAAATTTACCGTCAGAAGACAGCAGCTTCTGCCTTCATGAAACCCACTCTAACTTTCCTGGAAGTTGCTAATTCCTGCCTGTTTCACTACCATTGATCAAAATCTTTTACAAGAAGAAACTTGCCTTTCTTCTCAACATCCTGTCGATCCTGATGTTGGTGGAAAACCAAGATGTAACTGCAAGATGAGATGCAGCTACATGAGCTGAAGGTAGAACTCTTAAATTTGCCCTACTTCCACCAAGCTTTGTGAGGGCATTTCCATTATTTGTTAAAATGTTTACAGTTTTACTTTAGTCTACTCTGGGGATGTGATCATTGTGTGTGGGATGGAGATGGCTGGAGGAAGAGAGGAACAGCAACAGGAATAGGGATACTGCAAAAGTGAAACGGGAACAGGAGTTACAAAGATTCAAAGACATCATAATTTCCTTGATTTATTCAAAAGTCTGGGATGCCTTGAAGTACAAATCATGGTAAGATACGGTAACATGAAGTATGGTGGTTCAACTTGTGACCAGTTCATCCTGCAACAGAAAGTCCTATGTTTCTGCACCATCATGTAGGGGAGGAGACACTAAGCACAAGCAAGACAAAAGCCTTAGACCTTCTACCCTGTGCAATACTCAGGCACAAAAACCACCTTCCTGCGTTAATATAAGAATTACTTCTTTAAGCTTCCATGTACTGCTCTGAGAAAGAATGATAAACTCTGCATTTCAGAGGTCCAAGAC
The DNA here is from genome assembly GCF_000695765.1 of Mesitornis unicolor. Taxonomy (NCBI): domain Eukaryota; kingdom Metazoa; phylum Chordata; class Aves; order Mesitornithiformes; family Mesitornithidae; genus Mesitornis; species Mesitornis unicolor. The sequence goes on along the minus strand of NW_010172850.1, from coordinate 17,477 downwards.
ACAAGGGCAGCCCAAAGCACTGAAAATCCCATGTATTTATTATATGGAAAGTGTGGAGCTACTGCCACAGCAAAGAGGAAGCTCAAAAACATTAAGGCACAGAAACAAGAAAGGGCACTGCATGAGGATTTTAAATGAAAGAATGCTTCTTCTGATAGCCTGCTAAATAAGCTTCTAGCAAGCCAAATTCTGGAGAGTCTGAGCAGAGAGCCTCTCCACGTATTCACCTACATTACTTTGCAGGCTGCACCGTCTTTCCTCTACCCCCACTCCCTCCCACTACCAATAGAGAAAATGAAGCTGCACCAGCTTCTTTTCAGCTAACAAAGTTACAATAATCGAGATACTCAAGCTTTTATGTGCAAGCACTAGACCAAATTGTGTGGAAGAGGTTGCTATCTGCTCTGGATCAAATTACAGCAGTGAGTGAAGCCCCACCCCACGTCTCCTTTAGCACAGTCCATTAGACCTGAAAACAAAATTTTCCATGGAGCAGACGACTCCTGCATTTAGAGCACTTCACAGAAAAGCAGATCATCCAGTTTTCACTACCCATCCCCCAAGCTTAGTCCTTTCATCTCAGCCAAACAAGCCACAGCTCTGCTGAATGTGTTTATCACACTTTCAAGAGATATGAGCCCCTGCGTCACTGAAGCTTTAAGACTCACTAAGCTGCCCTAGTCCTCGGAGCTTTGGGAGCAGCCATTTTAGCTCAGACAACTCCTGCACTCAGAGGCTCAGAGCTTCTCGCCTGTGCACAACATGGCCTCACTTATCTCAGCTTCATCTCAAGCACACCAGGCTTTTTCCTTTTCTCCTCATTTTTTCGTTGTCCTCCTTGGGTGATGCTTGAAAAATCAACATTCCCAGAACATATCTCCCCTTCTCCTGCATGACGTGCCCTTGAAATCATGTCACTTCTGTCCCCCAGCACTGGCCAAGCAGCACCTTCTCTCCCTGAGCAGATTGCCCGCGAGAATCTCCCAGGGTTGGTTCCCCTGTCCTGTGGATGACAAATGTAACCGTTCATTCCAGAAACACAGTATTACAGCATCAAGACACTGGTCCAAGCTGTCCTACAGACAAAGGCAACACACAGATGAGCCTCCCAGGAAACGGGGGGGCGAGGGGGAGACAGGCAAGGGGCCTCCAGCCTGCCCTGTCCCTGAGGAGCACTCCTGCTTGGCGCAGAAGACACACCACCCCACTCCCCTGCCAGATTCCAAAGTCTAATGACCTTTGTTAATCACCAGCCAGCCTGTCTGCAGCAGCAAACCCTGCCAGCAGACACACCCTTCACACAAAGGCTGTAGCTATGCCTTTTAAGAGAGGTTCTCTGAAAGCTCCATTGTGTAGAAGAGACGAAAAACAACACACACACACAAAAACCTCTCTCCCCCCCCCCCAACTCCCCCCTCCGCAAAACTTCAGACCCTTTAGAATCACCACCACAAATCGCTTTCAGCTCTGTCTCCTTTGGAAACTTCAAGCCAGCTTACAAAAGAGAAAACTAGAAGGAAGAGCAAACCTGAGGTTCTGAAAAAAAGATAATCCTGGCAGCTTTAAGAGGTAAAAACCACCACCATCCCCATCTCCAGCAGTCACGGTACACTGATGTTTGGAGAAGGTATCCTCAAGGATGCTGGTTGCTGTGTAGACAGTCTGAAACCAACAGTACCTTTCTGCTACAAATCGAAAGGATGAGTTGAGAGATCATCAGTTGCTGCTGATTACAAAAACTAATGGAGACTTTCTAATGGGTTCCAGCTTGAATCTCAGCAGGGTCTAATTGCAAAGGCAGCACCAAATCAGAGAAGAGGTTAATCTTACTGCAGCTGTGAGGAAGAAACATCAGGTACAACTGAATGGACTTCAGTTCTACATTTTCACCATGCATCACGCTGAAAGCAGGATAAAGCATTTTTAAAGAATTTCTGCCTTACCATTTCCATATTTTTCTTTAAAATTCAAGCACTGCACAAAAGAGAAGAGAAACAAACTGCTAGTTTTGAGTTCATATATCAAACTGAGACACAATGTGTGTCTCCTTTTTTTTGTCTGCATGGGATGTGGAACTAAGAGAGACCTACCTAGCCAGCCACCAGCAAAGATCATTTTCAAGTGCATATGTTAATATACTGGCAAGACACACATGCCTAGCAAAGGAGACAAAGTAAGATTTGCACATTTCCATCACGACCAGCTAATGCAACACATTCCATAATTCTTTTAAATTTTCAAACAGCACAGTAAGAAAATTTAGAAGAGAATGGAGGTGGAATCAGAGAGGTGTTACCGAATACAGTAACTCAAAAGCAGAACAGGATGTCTGGGAAAAAAACCCAAACAACCAAACACAACCACCATGAAATGAATCCATAAATCCCACAAGCCCTCTAACATAATCACAACCAATCTCTTGAGACCACATTGCCCACACATAATGTGACTTCTAAAATACCCTTACTAATGCAATGCTAACCTCACCAAACAGATTATTAAAATACCATTGTCTGACTAATTTACATTCACAACCTCTTCTTAAAATACATGGCTTCAATGCTTAATGTGGAGAAAAGGTGTTATTTTCCCTATGAGTGGAAAGCTTCCAAAACAGTGGGCAAAGGAGATTCTCAAAGCCAGAGTTTTAAAGACCCAAGGTGACGTCTCAAACTGTCTTGTACATACTTCTCTACACTCATAAATGCATGAGAACAGAGACACAGTTGTATTAGATTTCTAGGTTTTTAAAATTCCAAAACAAAAGATAATTGTGCTTGTTGAACAACAGTCATTACAGAATTTGGCAGCAGCCAAAGTAATACAAATAATTATGTTTAAGTTTGGTTTTAAAGCTTCAAAATACAAAATTAATTGTGAAGCCCAAGGCACTGACCTCAAAATTGAGCTTCTGTGGTTTCACCACCCACCTGTTATATTTTAAGATGGAGTCAGCAGAGCTTCTAGAAGTTAAGAATATGCACATGCACAACCACAACTCAGAAGGTCAGTCAGACCACACACAATATGTGAACTTCCAGCTCCATATTAGTAACTTCGCATGTAAAACAAATAAATCTCCAGTTCTCCAAGCCTTCTTCCAGTCAGATGATCAGAGGCACCTTCATCCCTACCTCATACATGCAGGTTGCACACACAGCTATTATTTCTCTCTGTGTCAAGGTGAAGCTGAAAGAAATTTCTTCACCTAAAGGGTTATCAGGCATTGGAACAGGCTGCCCAGGGAAGTGGTTGAGTCACCATCCCTGGAGATATTTGGAAGATGTGTAGTTGTGGTACTTAGGGACATGGTTTAGTGGTGGACCTGGCAGTGTTAGGTTTATTGTTGGACTTGATGATCTTAGAGGTCTTTTCCAGCCTAAATTATTCTATGATTCTATGTTACATCGCACCAGCAGAAACATTGCCAAACTCCTTTTAACTGGACAAAGTTCCCCTAGAGATGCAGTGTGTGTCAAGACCCCGAGGACACCCACAGGCCTTGCTTCACTTGAACAGCCCTCCTGGTGCTCCCCCACAGCCCAGGATGCCATTTCACCCCCTGGCGCCATCAGCCACCACCCCAGCAATGCCACAGGAGGGCAAGTCTCCAGCTCCTACAGCCCTGTCCTGGGCCCCACTGAGCCAGGCCCACCTGTGGGACCACCAGCAAGCACACAGCTGGGCCTGGCTCCAGGAAGGTTCCCAATACCCAGGGGGCCTGAGGCTGCCTCTCAGCCCCTGCCCTGCTCCCAGCTGGAAAGGTGGGGCAGGCCCCAGCTGCCAGGCCTTGACCTGCCTCTCTGTGGGAAGTCCCATGGCTCCCACGCAGCACACTGGGACAAAACAAAAGCTCATGCACCAATCTTTTTCCTTCAAAACACACAGGAAGCTTCAGTGTTCATCTAATCTCCCTGCCACCTTTCTCTTGCTGTTGAAGATCAACCTACCAGAAATAAACTACCAAACGCTACAGCAATGGGATTCACAAGCAACTAATTACAGACGTGACAGGTTTTCAAAATTCCCATGAGTAACACCGCAGGCATTTCTTCCTGCCAGAGAAGCCTGGGTTTTACACGACAGCAGTGCCTACAGCTGTAGTGAGGACCTTCCAGCTGTGCCACCTGGGCTCCTGGCTGAGTTCAGCTAATGTATGACAGAGCTGCTGCTCTGGTGTAATTGGGTTTGGGGTTGTTTTGCCTTTTTTTTTTTTATAACATAAGATCACAACAGGGAAAACAAGTACTAAACAAATGAAATAATAGGAGCAATGCAAAAATTTATACATTTGAGAAGATGGAAACCTGAAGGTTATTCTAACTGGAGGAAGCCAGCCTCATCTTTCATTTATGAAAAAAAAAATTACCATAATTAATCATGAATTCAAAGAATAAATTCAACTCTCAACTACAGAGAGTTCTCTGGGTCTACTTCATGGGTCTTTTTCAATGACCAAATTCCAGTCATGCTGACTGAGATTCTTGGTCCTCTGAGGGCTGTTCTTGGATGTTGACCTCCAAGCTGGTATCAAAAGCAACTAAACTGAAAACCATTTATTTTTTCATTTTTTTAATTTAATAGAGAAGTGGATTTTGATAGAACTCCATACGTCAGGTTGCAACTGTCCACTCCAATATACTTACTTAGTAAAATTTTATCACCAGTTACAACTTTTATTATCAAGATCTCCATACCAATGTCCAGGTTTGGGTTGTTTATTACATTTTGAAACTCAACAAATACACCTATGAGAGACATACATTAGCCGATATGTGTGATTGTGTCATTCATTTCTTCTAGTAAATATTTCTGTTTACCTACATGGAAATACATATTATAACATATTTTCAGGAAAGAACTTTTATTAGAGATGCAATACAACTCCACAGTAAAAAGAACTATCTAAATTGAGCAGACGGACAATTTGTTCTCCTAAAATGTACTTATCCAGCCACCTGGAAGACTGAACCTGAAGTGGGTTCCAGGTCAGATTCCACAGAAGGATGTCCTCCTACTACACATTCTTTGTACATTGTATTCCAAACTTTTCAGAAGGCTGCCAGTCACAGAAACAGGATTACCAACTTTGTTGATCCCTAAACTGTTACTATTTACTTATGTTCCTGAATACACACATTCATTTAACATACCCGATACCATACTATGCATCACAGTAAAGCTACTGCATAGCTTGCAAAATCTTGCGTACTTCAAAGGAAATATAAACCACATTGCTCTTAAAGCATGTGGAAGAGAGGCTACAAAGTGCTAGGAGCTGCCAGAAGCATGGATGGGTTTTTCAGTTCAAGAAGAGAACAAGGATTGACAGAACCTCTGCTTATTTTTCTTTTGGGGAACTTAATACATAAACACACAAATGACCTGAAACAGGTCCATATGATGGATACATTGGTATCAACTCAACTGCTTCTCCAAGACTATGACTTTTCAAATAATGGGTGAAAAAAACCCAAACCAAATACCAAAAAAACCCCAAACCAGAAAAACATGGTGCTTGTGCTGAACAATAATGCATATTAGCCTTCTCACTTTAGGACCCCAGTAAAATAAAGGCACAGCATAGATTCTTCAAAGAGGTATGAAGGAAAGGAAAATCACAGATAGGAGCACAATGTCAGCTTCTGCAAGGTTTCTTGAAGAAAAGACTGCAGCCTTAAGTAGGCACAGCAAACTGTTATCTCACTGCGGAAAACACAAACTTCCCTAGCAAGGAAGACAAAAGTCCAGGATGGAATACTTCATCTCACACCCACGCATTACTTGCAAGGAAATCAAATCAACAAAGGCAATTTAGATATAAGTAACCAAACTACAAAGAACATTAGGCTGGAGCTTTACTGATTCAAGCTACCTAAATGCTGGCCACTCTTTTTCCATTTGTCACAAATAATGTCTTCTTTCTTTAGGCTCCTGAAGTCTACATGCATATCTGTCCTTTAAAAAAATACATGAACAGGCCATTTAAATGCCTGAAGGATACTTTCAAACTTCAACCTTTTAAAATAAAAGCAGATTCCAAATAAATACCACAACTTAATTAAAATACAAATTGAGAGAGTCATACAGAGTATGATTCTGACATTTTTTTGTCTTCTCATCCTGAAGGTTAGCTGTGAGGCATTACATGGTGCAGAGGCATGAGCAACTGAGACTTAGGATGAAGAACTTTGCCTATGAGAACGCTCTCCAATATGAAATGCTTTTGCTCCAAGCAAGACTAGGATAGGTTTTTCTGATCTTCTGAGTTACTTTCATGGCAAGTTATTAATCTCTATAGAAATCAGAAAGACTTTAAATATATATGAGAATCTGAACAACTAAATGGTCAGAGTAGGACTTTTATTAAGTATGGCAGGTACTTAATTTACTGCACAGAAGTAGTTGTGGAGGTGCAGATACAGACAAAATTTGTCAAGTTTTCCTGTGGTCCACCAGAGTCGATAAACTTAATACTGCTTTGGCCATGTGCTACAAGAAGATGAAACATTTTTACTAGGAAGGGGGGGAATTTTGATAGACTTTTTTTTTTTTAACAGATTAAATGCAGTTTCCTTCCCTACCAGAAGGTAAAGAAGAGGAGAAAATGAAAACACACCATAAAAAGCATTAAACCATTTTCTCCATAAAAAACTGTGAAGAAAATATGACTCTATATATTTCCAGGATTTAAGAGAAAGATAGAACAGCATAGGGCAAAACTCTAGAAATGTGGCCTGCCACTTGGTTCCCATACTAAATGCTCACAGGAAACTAAGCCAAGTCATCCATCTCACTGACACAACCCAACCTCTCAACGCCCTTCTGCATAGACATACATGTTCAATAGGCAAGTGGACTGGCCCGGTCTCAGAAAACAGATACCAGAGCCAAGCAACTTGGCTTTTGCACCCTACCCCTTAGTGCTTCCCATATGGCATAATGCAACTGAAAGCAGTGGGTCTGTGGTTTCTAATTTCCAGCCAAGAGTGTATTGTTAATTACTTCACGAAATCCGCTTCCTGCGAATTAAGAGAAGTGCGCTCCCTTGTGTGCATGGACTTGGGAGAGGAAGATGTCAGTAGGTGGTGCTGAAGAACACCGAAGCACTCTGTAAACTCCAGAAACTACCTAATTCCTTCTCATGCATTGCAAATAACAACTTCTAGGAGCTCTTTACACAAAGAATGCATTACCAGTCTCACCCTGGAAGGAGCAGGGGGAGGAGCAGACTCCTCAGCCTGGCATAACTCCAGCAAAGATCTTTCTCTTGCCAAGAAAAGTGAGAGCTGTTATAAGGGCAGTCCTGGCAGTAGCAAATCAGATATGCCAAATTCAACCACATACTCTGCTACACTATGAACTGAAGTGGGAAAGAGCAAAGCTGTGACTGAAGACAGAAGAGATTATCTCCTGATGGCCATCTGTACTTAAATGAACCCTAAAACAGATCTGTGCAGCCTGTAGTGCCTTTAAAAGTAATCTTGCCATTCACCCTAAACTACATGCTCCATTCCATCGTCACTTACAGTGCTGTAACCAGTGAGTTGCAAGAACTCTTTAGAGAGAACCAGTGCTGGTTCGCAAGGAGCATGGTGTTTTTACAGAGGCTAAATACAGCTTATTAACTGGTGACAGAGCTAAACCATGAGAACACATGAACTGCTGGATTATTTTAGGGGCCACAGAATTTTAATCTTAGAGATCTGAAATTAGACGAGCCAACACAGCTGGTTCAAAACACAAGCAGACACTCTGTGTAGTCACAGAGGTGGAGATCAAGTCACTAGCACCCAGAAAGCACAAATGTCAAAGGCAAAGCTCTGCTTTGGGACTGCTACTGAAAATTGTCTTCAAGATGGCAAAATAAAGATAAATTATCACCATCTTGAAAGACAGATGTGAAAAGATGTTTTGCTGGACACATGTTGCTCCTTTAAATGCAGAGACTGGACTTATGTCATAGCAGTGGTGACAGTGACTGAATTAATCTGCTGAGAGGAGTAATCCTTCAGACAAAGATTATTTTCATAATATAGCGGCCAGTTTGGTAGACATTCATAGCAGAAATTCACAGGGCAGTCAGGAACCAAAGAAATGTTGTGTGGATCAGATCCAAGGGAGCCAAAGCCCACTGTTTGCCTTTCATCGCCAATATGAGCTCAGCTTAGCAAGGACCCTGGGGATGATGCAGCCCTCTCCCTCAGTCCTTCCTGAGATCTTACATGCTCCAGAGGTACCCCTTTAAACGGTTAACCCCATGCAGAGAGCATGTGGAGAGGATGAAAAAGGGCATTCAGAGGAATGGGTTTAACCCTGTAAAAACAAAGCACCAGAAGTCATGTTCTGTACCAGCAAAAGGAGCTGAATAGAACAGCATATCGCCTCATGCAGACCCAAACCCACCTCATGTACTCTTCATTACAAAGCAGGGTCCATGGCTGAAACTCTGCTGGAGGACAAGAAAATGCTGATTAACAAAGATTAAAGATTGTTCTGCTTTCCCAGTCTACTCCTCAGAAGCACTGAGGACCTCCATTGACATCCTAGCTATTTTAACACCGCCTTTGTCTCCAGCTACCCCTCCCCTTCCCCCAAGCTTCCTGCTATATTTGACATTTGCTGGGCAGCAAGCAGAAGCCTCTCTGTCAGCCAGTTCATTTCCTTAGGTAATACAAATCCATCACTGACCCATTTATAATGCCAGACAAAATGCAGAGTTTTATTTGCCCACTGACTCATTTGCAGTATGGCAGCCAGCATCTCTGCCCAGCTAGAAGAATATATACTTTTCTGGTATTTGACAGATCTCAGACTAGTGATTACCACAAGGTTGCCACCCCTCCCAAAAGATCTTTTCCGCAAGAAATGATGTGCAGGTGAGGATCCTCAGTCTGTTTGGGTTGGTGGCCGCAAGATGCTGGTCCTATCACTGACAGCTGAAAAATGATACTGCTGAAGTGGAACAGGTTGCAGCTAATATTTATGTTCTCCAAAATACTTTACTTTTTCCCAAATAACAAGAGACAGAGTGTCAATGAGTCAGTCCATTGGATTACATGTCAGGATGCAATATGATGGGTCCAAATTAGAACCTTTCTTCTTTTACTCCCCCTTTAACCTCCATCTCCACTCAATTTGTCCTTCCAGGAAACAAGTTTTTGCAGTTGGTGTAATATACAAAACCCAAGTACAACATATTCAAAATAGCATGCTGTCTCAATCATTATCATTTGTGTATGCAGATAGCAAATAGTCTTAGGAAGAAACTATGTGGAGCATCTACAATGCACTTCAAGAGGGGTGCGGGGGGCAGGAAGGAAGTAAGAGTGAGCCTAGGATTATGGATCATAATATCTATGCATTGACTAAGGTTAATGGAAGTTCTCTAGCCAGAAAGTGTTTGGCATTAGAAGCCAGAAAAAGGCATTAGAAACTATTACATTAAAAACAGGAAAAAGCTGCTATTCCTTGTCTGTAAAAGAAACATACATTGTTATGCAGGTAATAATTAAGCACAATCTCACAAAAAAAAAAAAAAAGAAAAAAAACCACCTCTCAACCTTTTTTCTCATCTTTCCAATAATAAACAGTCCTTTCCCAACTGCTCTGGCCATAATCAAATTAAGGAGAAAACTATTATTAAAGCTGAGTTGTATCAAAAGTGGTAAGATGTTGAAGCTCCTAATGGAAGTCTTCTGTCCTAGTTTAATCATTTTTGCTTTAAATAAGCTGTTTGAGGGTCAGCCACTAAGATCTAATTTCTTTTTCTTCCCCCTAAGAACTACCCAAACAGGAAATGGACCACGAAGAAGAAAAACTAAGACTTTAACTGTAATGATGCCCATGCATAAGAGATTATAACCAACTGCATCCTTTAAAAGCTACAATCCTTGAAAATTCGTAGACATTACAGAACTATTGTGTTTCTTTCTCTTCTGCAAGTCCATTACATGATACCTTGGTTTTTTTCTGCCGTTGTAAATGCTTTACATTTAATAATTTAATTTTTTTTTATTTTTGAGCATTTTAAATAACTAGGAAAGTTACAAAATCCAATTTTAGAACAAAGCAATCAGTTCCAGTTGTCATAAGATTACTCTTATTTTGAAGAAAGTGTAACCATTCTTGCTTTACCCTAAAGATACGGGGTGAAAGCTGATGAAAGTAGTTGCCAAAACTTTATCCCAGAATACGCAAACAGTTGCCAAACTACATATAAGGAAAACAATTTATCTTGTCACAAGGAAAGTTCAGTCCAAGACTAGCTCATCCGCATAATAAGTATCTCTTTGGAAAAAAAAAATGAAGGGAGAATATGAACACCCTGTTCCTGTATTCCAGCCACCCACTCCTATTTAACCTGGTCAGTTAAACTAACATCATCTCATAATTTACAAAGAGTTCAACAAAGATTCTGGCTACCTTAGGTCATCACCTGGCCGTCATGTTTTATTCAAACATTCTGAAAGAAGATGGCATATCTTCATTATGGAGAAAATTTAAAAAGGCATAGGAGACAGAGAAAGTCTCTGGATAAACTAGTTTCTTTAACCTTTGGAAATTAGTGTAACGTGGAAACTGAACCCAAACACATGGTTTTCGTAAGATGCAGAATATAGAAAACACAACACAAGTTCCCAGAGAGCACTCTGTCTAAAGCAAGGTGAAGACTGAAAGAGATTTTCAGTTTTCCTGGCCTAAGAGAAGAGAATTCTTGGGTAAATTTAAGGTGAATGGACTCTGTAGAAAGTGCTCATGTATGTGCCTAGTCAAAAATGAGATCATCTCCACATATGAAAAAAAATGCCCTAAAAAAACCTCCAAGATACTTAGACACTTTCAAGAAAAGGCAGCCCAGTGGCACCTTAGACTTTCCCAGGATTTTGATTTCGGACATAAATACCGAGAAGCAACGAAGAGAAGCATTAGATGAATGGCCAAGAAATGGCCTTCTTGTAAGTTTTGTCCTCAGAAAATCTCTTACTTCATTGCAAATGAAGGTACGTTATTGAAAATTCATGTGACACGGGTTGTTCAGGACAGGTATTCTGCTTTTGGCTACCACCAGAAGCTCATCCATGTTTGGCTCTAGGAAAACAGTCTGGGCAGCAGTTTTTCTCTCTCCCCATTGCTACACAAACCATTAGCTGCAGAGAGACTAACTACGCCAGGGATATTCCCTTTCTGGAATGGAGGGAACAGAATATCTTGACTGCCAATGGCTCTACAGCAAAAACACAAATACAATGAGGTCATTGTTTATCTGCATATGGAGCAGATCCATTTTGTTCTGAAGGACCCACGTAGTGCTACTGTTCTCACTAGGAGCAACTGACCTCAGCATGTCTTCCTACAAACACTTTCATCAAGCCTCCAGGTCATCCTGCATGTCACACCAAGCCACGTGTGTGAGAAGAACTGGAAGTGAGGTTGTATCCGCACTTGAACATGCTTTTGGACTTAAGGAGGGTTATTTGAAACTGCAGTAACTCTGTCTGAATAACTGCATAGGTAGGCAAACCTTGACATTTACTCTGCATGCGAAGTACATGGAAGTGGGTCAGATGTATTCTAAGCTAACAAAGATGGCAAACCCATTTTTAAAAATACCCCAAAGAACCTAGAAGATTCAAGCCCTGTGATGGTTTAAAACACTCAACAGAAATTTCAACCTGATGAGATACAAACACAATTACACAATATAACATGACTTTTAAGTAGTCTGAAAACTTCAGAAGTCATGTTCTGAAAGCAAAGCAAGTGCACTGTGGCTGACTATGTTTTCAACAAAAAGAAGAAATATTCACCTGTGTTAATAGTAGAAGACACACTGCAGAGTGCTACAGTTCCAAAGCAAAGGAGTACATAATTGAAATTGGTTTTATTGATGATTATAGAATCACTTAAAAAAAAGGAACCAAAATTTGACTTAAAGAGAAGAAACTTACAAACTTCCCAAATACTGCTTTTCCAAGAGGTACACAAAAATACTTTAGGTAGATGAAGTGTCATTGGATCCTCCAGCTCAAGAAGTTTTAAAATAAAGCAGAAATACTTCAACGAAGAACCATATAAAGAAATTCTTTTTTCTTCTTCTCAGTAAAGGAACAAAGATGGAAACAAGCAAGTGAGGAAAAAAACACCCAACCCTAAACCACAAAGACCATAGACCCAACTGTTATAAAATTGTATGTCCTCAGATTTATGCTGGTTGAAAAGGACAGGATGCAACTTTCAACTACACATGGAGAGAAGACATAGACAGTCACAGAGTTAAACAACAAGTCTCTTCTCACTAAGAGTCCAGCTAAGTGAACAGCCCTTCAGACACAGCATTCAACACCACCACTTGCCAGTCAGGTGAATCTCCTCCCTGTTTTTTCATCCCACAAAAAGGCATACATGAACCTTATGACACCAGAATACATACAAAAAATATTTTTAGTAACTTAATTCATGTAAGCCAGCATCTTTTAACACTATGGAAGAGAAAAGAGCAAGAATGTAATGTGTTTTGTAGTCCATTCTAGACATTTTTTCCCCTTTACAACTAATTTGAATAAATGGCATTTGTACCTTTTTATTAATTTCTTGCAACAAATGTTCGTTCAAGTGTGGGTTCTTGTTTGCAGGAACGTATACAGAGTGAAAGTTTCACATTAATTTAGGATTTTGTTGGCAAAAGAGTCTATGCCATTTTTCCTTCTGCTGTTTATGGAACAACCAAAGCAAGCCAAAAAACAGTATCATATGTTTCAAGTTTCCATTCATTTACCACAAACAAGCTACTTAAGTCAGCAGAATTGACTTGGTCTCAAAGAGAGAAAAGATTTAAGTTTTCCTTTGGTTTTCAAACAGCTTCAAATTACTGAACAAAATCTGAAGACTCACAACCTGTAAGGAGCACAAAGGTCGAAATAAATATATCAAGTAGGAGTACTGATGCTCTGTTCCATGCAGTTACTACCTATTTACTTGATTCATGTTGCTTCAGGCCACACTGTTGTAGGCTCTCTCTGTGTGAAAAGCAAGATGATGAGTCTGCATGACGGAGAACCTTCTTCCTTTACCTGGTAATGGAGAAGCACAGGGAAGTGAAGTAGCCTGGCTCCAGGGCACACAACTGGTTTGTGCCACAGCCAGCAGCAGAAAGGGCATTTCCAGACTGCAGCCCTTCTTTGTTACACCGTGCTACCTTTCTGTGCCATGGTGCCTGAAATCCCAGTGCCAACTTCCCACAACTATAAATGAAAAGTTCTCCAGCACAACGGAAGTTAAAATTTCAGGAGCAGAGATAAATGATACACCACACACAAGGATATTAACTGATGTTCTTTATTTATCTTTGTATTTACTCCTTAAGTAGAGTTGTCATTTCTAGCTTTCTGGAATGAATCCAGGCCTTTTGCTGAAGAATTTACATGAATGCAGTAAAATGTCTGCAGAGCTGAGAATACCACCATGGGAGACGAAGTTTAGGGATGGTGAACATGGTCTAATCCTCATATTACTCAGGATCACAGTGGGAAGAGGGAGATGGAAAAAATGGTGGGCATCCATAAAGGGAGCTTTACATGGGGATAAGAAAGGATATTTGTTTTGAAGGATTGACAGGTAGAGAAACTGAAATTCTTGAATAGTCTGAGGGGTTTCTCTCTTAATACGATTGTGCCTAAACTTTTGAATCCTTCTATTCTCTTACCAAACTCTTCAAAATAATGGGCAACATATTAATAGTTCTTCTGTTCTAGAAAATGTCTGGACAAAAAAAACATCAAAATTTACTATAAGTCATCAAAGCGAATCTTCTTTATAGCACCTTTATAAAAATATCTGTAAGAGGAACACTTTATGTCTTCCTCAGTGTCTTCTGTAAGCAGGGGATATTAATGACTGAAGAAAAGGAAGTTTGGTTTAATCAGACCTGTCTTTCACACGTTCTAGCTGAAGCCACAAAGTGTGTGCACACTTCCACTCCACGCTGGCTAACAAAATTTATGAGAACAAACCAAGCAATTAGTTTTCACATGCTGACAGTTGCACCTACCCTTCATTGCTAGGACATCAGCACAAACAGGACCCAGAGATTTTATGGATTTAAAAAAAAAAGTTGAGATTGTAGGAGAATCAAGTCCTATAAGACCTTTAGGCTACAGCATCACCTTCAGTGTACATTCAACCAGTATGTAAAGCTAGTATGGTTTTTCTGAACAAAAATCAGTACGTGTTCCACTTTGAGAGACTGGATGTTTTAAGAAAACACAACTTTCCAAAAAAAAGGTGATTAGCCTGTGTTGAGAGCCATACAAGGGCCACTCATTATGGGACTCCTGATCTCATTTAATGTCAACCCAAACACTGCAGAAGGAGCGCACAGACACAGGGCAGTCTCTGTAGTAATCCAAGATGCTGCTGGTATTCCTCTTGAAGGAAGCATACTGATTATACTTCACCCTGTATCTGCAAAGCAGGACCAGCCTGAGCTCTGCCAAAAGCCAAGTGTGTCATGGGCAGCTGTGACTATTACTTTGCCTGGGCAGAGATATGAAGTGGTAACACCTCGTCTGTGCTTCTTCCCCCTGTCAGAGGGGAAGAGTATATGTCATGTCACCTGAGAGAAGTACACTCCCTGCTGCTTCACACTGAGCCACTGGAAGAACCTTGACTTCCCACTCTTGTCAGCCAGGCTCAAAATTATCAGGTAAACTCTGGAAGGTGACATGACATCAGCATTTTGGGGAAGCAAGCAAAAAAGGGTAAAATCTTTTGCCTTCTTCATCCTTGTCTACCTTCACAACTGATCAAGAGTTGCATCTTCCAATTTTCTTAGACCGAGTCGAGTCACCTTTTCTTTCAAAAGATCATTCCTTTCTAACATTCCAAGCTGTAGTCCTGGCATTAAACTTTAAATTTCTGCTTTTCTACCATAAATAATTTTTCCTGGTCTATCAACTACCTCCTTCCTAGGCCCCTCCTTCTTCAAGTCTTCTGGAAAGAAGCAAACTGCTCATCTGCTATTTCCACAGCATGGCAGAGAGTGATGCTGGTGATGTGTATCTCTGAAGTAGCTCTGAAGTCAAAGAAGTTGGTCTTTCATTTCTTCTGAAGATGTTTGGCGTGCTGTTCCTTCAGCACTCGGTATGAAATAAAAGCCACTGCTTTTATCTCTTAAGAAAGGAGCACATTTTCAAAAAAGACAGCTCTGCCCAGAGCCATTAGTCAGTAGGGCAGAGAAAATGCGGGAGAGAAAAGGGAGGGCTGGGAAGGGGCTACAGCAGAGACCATCAGGAATAACTGACAGTCATCTGGTCTTACTGTCTCTCAACCCTGCTGGTGATGAGGGGCCTCCCATGCGCTCCAGAAACTCGTATCTGAGGCTGCAGAAGTCTTACATTTCTTCCTCTTTCTTTTTGAGGAACAAGACTCCTTTTTTTGGTTCTCATTGTCTGTTACTCTGAACTCAGTAACTGATATAACTGTGGTCAGTCAAGATATTGCATATGTTGTGTGTGTGGTGTGCGTGTGTGCGCTATGTCTGGATCCCCAGGAAGACAGCCTGGTATTTTATTTTTAAACTTTGGCTCCTGTTGCGCAGCCCAATATATAATGGCTCTACTTCTGAAGGTTGGACAGTCTTCTGCTATCAGTTTTCAACAAAAAACAAAGCCATGCAAGTCAATACCACCAGGAGAACAGGAGCAAAGTTCTCTCCCAAAGACTTTCTTTCCCTCATAAAAAAACAAGACATCACAGAAAGATTAAGCCATCAGTGTCATTCCATCTTCCTGCTCTTGTATTCTTACAAGCTGCAGAATATTTAGCAAGTCCCAGTAACTGCTGTGCTTTTAGAGATTTCTCCAGTTTTGTATTTCTAGAAATTTGCCAGAGTTCTGCCAATTTTCCCCAGCTGAGGACCAGACCTTTATGTGGATCAGTACTTCCTAAAGCCTTTTATTATGAAGTGGAGGGTCAAAACAGGAATAAGTTTCTCCTTACCTGAAAGCAGAACCTGCAATGGATCTTCAATGTCTCAGAAGCTGAAGGAGGCAGAACCAGACTTGCTAATCATAGGACTGGTGCTGCAGTTCACCCTTCCTGAAGAGCCTGCCCTTCAGATGTGTTCCAAAGCTGACAGACTAACTTGTATCATATACCTCTAGCCACCTGCAGTACAAGATCATTTTGGCAGTGAAGCTTCACTGTCAAAAAAAAATGGTTTCCTTTTCAGCTGAGCACACAGAGGCTATATCTGTAGGGTTGATTAGTAGAAGAAAGGAAGCTTTCAAGTTAAAGACAAGAAGGCTCCTTTGCACCCATGCCTGGGAGAAAAGACTACACAGAGTATGGGAGAGAAATGGAGAGGGAGCAGTTTCCCAAGAGCAAGTTACCTTCTTATCTTAACTTTACTTGCATTTCATGATGGAAGACAGCCACTAATTTTAGTATTACTTACAAGTTAAAATACTCACTTATTCCAAAACCAAGAAACAGAGGAAAACAGCTCAGACCTCTTTCTCCTTCTTCATTCCTGAACTCTTTTGTTCTCCCATTGTCTTTTAACTCCTCCAGCTAGACTACTGCAATACAGAGTTCTGAGTCTTGAAAGCAGTCTTCCAAAACTGAAACTACAAATTAAGAACTGAAAACAATCTGTCAGTTAAGGAATCAAAACTCTCCTTCATCCTGCTATAGTAATTCGTTTATAAAGTTAAAAAGAAAAGCATTTACAGTGAGGCCTCTACTGCAGCATGACCTTTGAAACCAAGCTAATGTACCACTTTTCCCAGAAACTGACTTGTTTGTGCATCAGTTATCAAAAAGAGAGGATCTAATTATAGTGCTTATTGTTAAAGTCTTTGATTAGCACAGAAGACAAAAAAGAGTTAATCTCTAAGTTTCCTAGATGTATCATCCTTAACAGACTAAGATTTTGAGAAATGTCTAACAAAAAAATGGAAACATGTTTCAACTGAAAGGGTCAAGACCCTTGAGTCTCCTGAAATGCTTTCATAATATAATTGGTGAGATATCTCTAATAGAAAGTTATGTTACTCTAGGAAATTGACATATTGGTAAATTCTGATTGGGTTTTTATGCCACAACCACCTCTGTGGTTACTGCAGGACCAAAGTCTCTAGTTCCTGTCTGTAAAACCAGAACTAAAATTCTGGGTAATCAAAGTGCTGGGTTGTAGAGTCCAGGGGAAACAAGAGGTCTTCTGTTTGGGGGATTTACTGTCCTTTAGAAACCACAATGTGAAAGTCTTTAGTAGCTCCGTCAGGACTACAGAAACTCTTCCATTTCTTCTCTTCCTCTATTGAGACAACACGAAAACACATCTAATTTTTAAGAGAAAGGCCACTTCCACTAACCTTGTGCATAGATTCCACTTTGAAAACAAAATGCAAATCATTTGTCCATAGTTTTAAGCCTAAGTCAGGGACGTCTCCCACAGCATCCTCACAGCTAAACTG